>NW_015374141.1:236324-242146 GCF_001272555.1 Dufourea novaeangliae | reverse complement strand
ACACCTGCCTCATCGCGATTGTTACTTCTCTTGCCCTCCTTACCACCTGCCCCTCTTATACCCATTCCTTCCTATCTCGTACCCTAGGTCTGTAAAGTTCTTCACCTCCTCTATCTTTCTTCCTTTCCATCTCCATGTGAATTTCTGCTTCCTTCCACCTCCCTTCGAAAATCCCATCACTTTCGTTTTCTCTATATTCAACATCAACCTTTTTTTACCCAGATACCCTTCTAGCCTACCTATCATCGCCCCCAACCCACTCTCGTCTTCCGCCAATAGCACTACGTCGTCCACATACGACAAGGGATCTTATTCCCCCCCCCCCTATCTTTACTCCCCCGCAACCACCTATTCCTATTTCCTTCTCCAGATCCGCGTCAAAATGTCAAAGATATACAATTAATAGTTGACTCAACAGGAATATGTTTAATTGGTCCTATAAATAATTTTGTCACTTTCTAAACAATATTAATATTCAATCTTATTGACTTTACATAAACCTTGATTAAAAGAAAATATAATTGTAAATAATATAATTTTAAACAAAAAGAAAAAATAATATTAAGAGGTTTACTGCAATTAAAGACCATGGTACATTTTTGTATGCTATAACTATATTGCAGTCAAAGTGAACAGTAAAGTAATTATTTTTAAATATCTAGAGAAAGAAAGAATATTTTACACCTTTACTAAATTAGAATAATAATACATTATTACTATCAGTATGCACATTATATATTGCAAAAATAATTTTTTTTTCACGTGCACGTATAAATAACGCTGGCTGATAATGCGGTATCATCCAATACGGCTCGAGTTAGTATCGCGAAGTGACTCAAGGACATAAATAATAAAAATCTGCAAAACTGTAGGAAGCAATTTAAAAAACAAAGATATCGATGAATGTGGAATAAAATTCTCGTTACTTTTCGTTAATGTGTAAACTTGAATAAGTTATAAAATAAAGTTGTAAAAAATTTTTTTCTTATTTGAAACTTTTACGTTAATAAATACAATAAATTCGCGGTTCAGTCATTTTTTTACTTTAGGAAATATCAAAATTGTCAGGAAAACAGATCAGGCAGCTCTCAATTGTTTCCCGCTACGCAGAGTTTGTTTTGATTTCGGGGCAATTGAGTTAATTCATTTACACAAGGAGCCGTGTCCATTGTCGAGGCGCTCGTCTTCCATCCAGGACGCTAAGACTCCGCTGATAAAGAGGGCCAGTGTCGGGAAAGTTGCTAACTTTATGCTCCGCTTGTTTGGATTGGGCAGGGAAGCGGTTCCCCGGGTTCTCACCATTGTTGGTAATTTGGCAGCGACTTCGTTACCAAGCAGCCGGTGCCGTCGACGATTTAGCTGCAATCACGGAGCCGAACCAGTTTCCTCAGCACCGTACTCCAAGAACGTCCACAGTGTTCTTACTGTGTTCGTATAGGTATTCGTCGAAGCTACTATTTAAATTAGAAAACGTTATTTGGTAACAGACGGTGAACAATTGACTCCATTTCTGTAATTTCATTACTAAAGGAGACTAAAATAGTATTCCAAATTATAAATTTTTTCAGAAGTTCATTGTACCAACGATCTGTTTTACAAGTTTCTGCTAGATAACCTTACTTGTGATTATATAAATAAACCGATTAAACTTCATAACAACGATGTAAAAAAAGAATCAACACATGGACTAGCTGAAGCTAGTACTGGACTGAAGTTCAATATGTACTTGTAAATTCAAATCAATTGCAATACACTGGTTTGAATACTACTCCTAAGAAATAATGATTCATTCGTTGTACTCGAGAAGTATTGGGTTTATACGAGCTGCTTTCGAACCTCAGAGTGAGTACTTGCATGTTTCGAAAATCTGTTTACGAGTACTTCGATGTTAGGATGAATCAAACGTTTTACCAGTAGTATTCGAACATTAGCATTTCACTGAATTCCCACATGTTTAGGAAAATTATAGACTAGTATATGTAATAAACAAAATTTCTATAGTTTTGTTTTAATTTTAGTACTTATAGCTTTTTGAAAATAATATTTAGTTTACAGTATTAGCCCATACGTTTTCTTATGTTTTTTATAACATTCCCTGCTTTCAAAAATACACTTTCGGTGTATACAGGTGTTGTCACTATACAAAAATATTCATGTGTAATTAGTACTGATACAATTCAGTAAAGCAGAATTTTCGGTTAAATTTAAGAACGAAAATAGTAAAGGATCTTCTTTATGATTGAAATATTTCGACATGATGTCATTTTAAATATTCATTGCAGCTGCAAAAGAGCTGGGTACATTTCTATTTGTAACTGGGTAATTACACGCAAAAACCACTTTGTAGAAATATTTCAGATTTTGTTGAAACTTGGATATGTTATAGTCTTTAGTGGTATATGAACGTATTCCGAAGGATTTTTGAAATTTAAAAAAATGATTGATTTTATAGCTATTTGAAATATAGTGTCAACCTTTTTTCAATAAATTGTAACTGTTGAACTAATAAATTGATCAAAATGTGCTTTCTGGATGCTTACAGTAGAGACATAAGATAACCTAATAATAATTATTTCAAAAAAATTTTGTAACTTTATTTTGCAATTGTTTTAAAAGAAATTCAATTTTATAATAGCGGAGCACTATTGAAGAAGTTGAAAAAGAATGAGTATATATTCCTATTAGTCCTCTTTAGGAACAAATTTTTCAAAATATGGAACGGCAGTAGCACGTACTTACATCAAAAAGTTATTCAGAATGATGACCTCGACAACATATTGCAAGGTTATTGGAATCGGCGAGGAAGTCACACTTCTAAATAATTACCGTCTTTCAATTACGAAGCCCCACCATGTGGCACCTATGGTGCTCTACAAGTCACTGTATTCGTATCCCAAATATATATAATTATGTTTTTTTTCTATCACAGAAATTCTTTAACAGCTCATTCTCACTGATTATACTGAAAAAGATAAACTGTCTATCATGAAGAACTTCAGTTTCTGTGATTAACTTAAATGTCAATTTTATTTGTCCAACCAGTTTCTATGAGAAGAAATTAAACTGCAAATGTTAACATCACAAATATATTAAACAAATTTGAAACCCACAAAACATATACTTAACTTTCTCTCTCCAATTATACGTAAGCTTCATTCCCCGATTAGGGTTATCAATTTGATGTAAATTAATCTAGGTTCGACATGATAAAATGCAAGAAAATATACGGAGCAATAGAAATCGATCATTCTGTTTCTTCCAGTGTTAAAGTTCCGTTAAAGGACCAATCAACTCGTAACAGTGATGCGATTCGGAATATTAATCGAGCTTACCACTGGTAGCAATGCCACCCAAGAAGATACACGGAATGGGAAACACATGTTTGTAGTCGCAGGCAACAGACTGTTTCACGTGTCGCGATTAATCTTTCATGGATTCTGCGAATTCCGTCTCCGGGCACATGCGCGAAGGACCCAAAAGTCATAAAGACGTTGCTAAAACATGTAGAAACTGACAATCTATAAAGAAGGTGACAGCTGTAAACTGGCAAAGAGTGAGAAAGAAGATTATAATCATGATAGAAGGCATCCTCAACTTCCATTAAGAAAAAGGAATTGTATCTCTGAGATTTATTTTCATGTCTGGACTTTTATATCCCTTTCTCGGTCTGCGTTTGTCTTTTTATTCCTCCATAAGATACAAAATACCACTTCAAAAGATACAGCTATCAAGAGACCATATCGAAATAATTGGAATCTCAAAAAGTATATATGAAAATAAAGAGCAAATTAATTGGTTTAAAATAAGTACTAACTTCTCCGATTGTCAGTGAAGTTGTTACAGTGAAAACGTTGGTCAGCAATTCTACAAACTTTCTCACACTTATTAGCCTTATAACTTATTTTATTAACGAAATATTGATGTTAATTGTAATACTGCCAGATGTCGTCAATATGTAATACTAACGAGACATTTTATGGTTATGGAATTTAAAAAATGCCGGATAGAAAATCATAAGTCTAATCATAAAAAATTATCTCTGTCCCCTCGAAAAACATCAATCGATGTATTCCAAAAGATGGTACCTTCTCCAAAAACGATATATCTCCTCCGTTTACCTTGCAAATTTCCTCGTTTTAAGGATCAACAGGTCGACTACTTAAAATTTAACTAATACAAGTAAACTATAAAATTTAGTAAATTAGTTATTGGCGTTAGAGAAGACTCCTTCAACCTGGAGGTAGCAAATAGGCATATACCATCATGTATGTAACTATGTTTTTTATATCTATATTTCCGCCTCACTTCATCCCTACCTGTCTCGAAAACTTCCGCAAAGTTCATTCTTAGGTCAACGCGCCAGGAACGTTGCGATAGATTTATTATCATTTAATATAACATTTATATCCCTAATATGCGCCGTGATGAAATACATATGCAGGTTATTTTTTTCTTTTAATTTAAAAATATTGATTTTTCGGTCCTTTGAACAATAATTTTCAGCGTCTTCGAGCGCACCGTCGCGTCGGTTCTGTTTCAGAGTTAATGTTTAAACGCAAGGTGGAAATCGATTACTGGGTACTTGGTTGTTAACATAAGAGTTAAAGATAAAAAGCGGTCATAAATCACATTAGATACATTCAGCAAAATTAAGTGTTACCCGATAGGTAGCACGTATTGTATAATGATAAAGCGAGAGACTTCAGGTTAGCGACGTCGTTTTGGTAACAACGTCAAAACAGAGACAGAGCAGAGTCGTGATACGACTATAGAATAGAAAAGACGTGTTAAGATAAGTACTCCTCCTCTCCAAATAAATAATTCTTCCTTTTTATTAATATTGCCTTTATTTATTCGGAAGTCATGCCGCGTCCACGCAACACTGGTGTCAGAAGTGGGATGGTCCAAATCCCTATTGATACTCCATGTCACGCAGCGGGCGACGATACATTAGAACTACGAATGTTGGCTTTTGAGGAGCGAATAGACAAGCGAATGACAGATTTTTGCCACGATTCAAGAACTGAATTAGATCGAAGGATGACTGAATTTCTGGAAATTTCAAGGACCGAAATACAAAGAAGGTTTGACGAAAATCAGGCCAGTCTTAATCAACTTACTTCGATACTAGAAAATATTTCCCATAGATTAAACATAACGCGAGAAAATAATTCAAGTATTCAGATTAGAAACGATCCTTCTATCGAAAGAGAAACACATAATTTTTCTCGTTCACTTTCCTCATTACCATATCGCGCTAAACCCAGGAAATTCAATGGCACAAATCCTTGGAAACAATATTTAACACAATTTCAAACATTAGCCAAAATAAATAATTGGGATAAAAAGACAAAAGCCTTAGCTTTGATAGATTCCCTTGAGGGTGAAGCTCTTTCTGTTTTAACGTGTATGGAAGAATCTAAACGAACTGATTTTGACGCGTTAGTTTCTAGATTAGATACTCAATATGGAGGTGAACATTTAACCCAATTAAATCGATATAAATTTTATAATTACAAACAAAGTATTGGAGAATCTCTTCAAACGATGGCAAATCAAATTTGTCTCTTATCACAGTCGGTTTTCTCTGATTCCACCATCGAATATCGTGACAAACAGGCTTGTCAAAAATTCGTAGAGGCTATTAGAAATAATCATTTGAGGAAGGATATTACACTCGCTTCTATTAACTCAGTTTCTTTAGACGAAGTACTCGAAATAACACTGAAAATAGAAGCATTACACGATTCTATTTATGAGAAAAATTTTGATTCTCCCTTATATAACCAAAGTTTCAAACAAGGTTACAACCCTCGCTCAGA
>NW_015374141.1:94048-236213 GCF_001272555.1 Dufourea novaeangliae | reverse complement strand
CGAAATCACAAAATAATTTCTCACATTTCCATAATTTTCAAAATAATCGAGAAAATAAAAAAAGAGAAATTACATGTTGGAAGTGTGGAAAAATTGGACATTTTTCATCAAATTGTTTCCTCCTTAACCGTAATATCAATTAGGGTAATTCTAATTTTACAAATCAAAAGGTTGAGTTTAAAAACAAAAGAAAAGAAATGTCGGGAAACGAACATGGGTCGACGTAAAGGGGGTCACGGAGACCTCAATTCTCAAAACACTTAAGAATCCCCTAGTTTCAGAAAATAAATTGATTAAAATTTCTCTCAATCTCAATCTTTGTTATAACTAAAGTATTCCCGAAGACGTACCATGATTTTTTAAAAAGTTTGTCCCAACTGAATTTGTTACAGACGCCATCGACGAACACTTATTTTTCATAGGTAGGTACAGAGTAAATCGTAAAAACATCGTCCAAATTTCACGGGTGAATTTACTGCGCGCACGATCGGCCATAACAATGCAGAATGGCGACCCGCCATGAAAATCCCGGTGCGTCATGATTTCACGCCGCACGCGCGCCGCCCGTAAGGAACAAAGTGTCGGGGTCGTCCTCGTGTATTTTTCACGGGCGATTCTTCGTAGGTACCGGCGAACGTTTCATGCCGTGCGGCGGAATGCATTATTCCTGGATTGGAAAGAAAAGCCTGGGCTTTTTCGAACTCGCGGCTGTCGCTGTTCCAATAAACTCATGGGAATCGCAGACTACGATGTGTGTCGCTGGAACCTGGTGCTGGTAGCAGCTCCTGAAATATTAAACGAGCGTATGCAGGCTGCAGTATGCATTGCTGTGTACACACACCGATCTAGTATTTTAGTGGACGAGCATGTACCAGCATATTAGCCGGCACCAATGACCCTGCATGCACATATAATTAGCGAAGATGCTCGGGGGTTAAACGTACACACGATAAATATTATAATTAGCAAGATAGACCATAGGTATACGCGAAACATTTGTCTGACCATTCTCTGCCAGAGTCCTTGGGCGATGACACTTTTGAAATCAGTTTGTCGCGGAAGAGGATCAAATTTTCTCGTTTGGTATTAAAGGGTCATTCTACTTTGACGACCGAAAAAGTTAAGCTATGTTTTGAAGATTTTTTCCTTAATAAATATAATATGTAATTAAATGCATCTTGTTAATATTTATTGTACTTATAAATAATATAAAAAATTGCAAAAATATCTTTATTATATTTTGTTTCAAGTGCTTTCTTAGCATGAAAGTAACATCTTAAAAAATGTACCTCTATGGCGCAGATGATTTCTCACCTAAGACTCATCTGAAACAAATAAAATTCAATTATGAGTATCGCCATTAGAGGAACCACAATAAATAATGTATCTTAATAAATAACACAATGGCACGGGTCCAATAAACAAACTAAAGAAAAGCACTTTTTTCGGTGATTGTGTTATGTAAAAAGTATGATAAATTTCATATAAGCATTCTATGACACAGAATGCATTTGATTGCATATTGTATTTACTGTGGCAAAAGTCCTTAAAGAGTTTAACTTTTTCCGTTGTCAAAGTAGAATGACCCCTTAAAGTGCCTTAAACCAGGCTTGGCCAAACATTCGCCCGTGGGACTACGTAAACTATAACACCAGCCCCCACCACTCGCTTGTGTTGTGTTGCATTGTTGGGCAGAAAGGCGCGCGCATGCTATGACTACCCCACTCCCAACACATAGTCACTATGTCAACGTGTGTCGCCAAGATCCGATGAGTTGGGACGATAAGGACCATGGTTCGGAAACTCCCCTCTACAAAAACTTGGGCTTATAAGGTGTCCTATATACAGGGTGGGGCAATAACTATGTCCACTTTGAATATTGCCGTTATTTGTAATAATATGAAAAAATGTTATATACAAAACTTACACGGTATAGAGGGAGGCATATTGTGACACAAACATTTTCTGCGTGGGTGAAGGCATGGACGAGATTTCAAGGTCATCTCTATTTTTTTAATGGAATTCTATGTTTCTTTTTATCGCGATGTGATAACCGATGTTGAGACGACTTCTGCGAGCTAGGTCAAATGTGGTAATAAAATAAACTTTCTTACATTACAGATGCTCGAAGTGGTGACCGTTTGCGTCAATGCAAAGTTGCAATCTTCGTATCGTTGCATCATGTGCATGTCTTATCGTTTCTGAACTTATTCTAGCACTTCTTGTCCATGGATGAGAACACAACACAAGGGGTTACATCTCTACCTAGAGGCCCAAAAATGATACACAAATTAAGGAATTTTTTTTAAAGGATTAGATAGGAATAACGCAAAACGTTTTACTACCGAAACATATATTTTAGCTATATAATTCTACATGTTTATGGCAAAATATTAATAACTAATGGATAGTATATCGCATTTGAAATAAGTCATGTTTTTTTATAAAGCGTTTACTGGTGGACATTTCTCAGCCCAAACGGTATATCTGAAAACAAAAAGCCGAATCGATTTGAAAAATAATTTAAATTTAAAACTTGGTGGCGATCTTTGATTTTTAATATCGCATTTTCTCAAAATCGTTTCAAGTGGAAATTGAAAATTTTCATGAGAATCATCGTCTTTTTTTTTATATTATTAACCAATTGGAAATTGAAGTTTTGGACAAAGTGGTCGCGTAACCGTACGCGTAATGTTTCTACATGACTATATTTTGTGGAAATTTTAAGGGAATTGACAAATTCAAGTTTCATGTATGCTGCCGCGTTCAAAGGGTAACATAGTATGTAAATACCAGCGATCGAGCGCCCAATTTTATTTCGCTCATAGTAGTTTCGTTAATTTTTTAGATATTCGTATGCAATTGTTTAAAATGTAATATATTCCTAAAACCTGAAACTTTTCGAATACGTAAAAATTAAAAAATAGATCCATCTTACCCAGCTGCTAAATGTAACCCCATAAGTCAGTCCATACAAATATAACAAACTATTTTCTTACTAAGAAAAATTACACCAAAATAATTATGCGCCTTTGCTGAAAAATCAAATGGTACCTGATTATCAGTGAACGTGTCAACTTACGTAATTATGAATTCTGTTCTATTAAACATTGATCATCCTAATTTATAAGTTATTATTTCTCATTTATTTATAATTTTCTTTAGATTCATGTAATCGTTATGTGTACTAGGAAAGTTTCATTCAAACACGAGATCCAAAACGTTATCAGTATCTTTCTGTAACTTCGAACCTTTCCCATCATTACCCCTGACTTCTTTCTGTGGTATTGGCTAATTCTGGCATACTTCACAAATGATTCTCCAGCATCCAATCGAATTATCCTACGTCAATGTATTAGCCGGTACGTATCTTGTAACCCGAGTCTGCTCCCATTGCACGGTGTCCAGTAAATATTACAATTAGCCAGTTCGGTAACGATGTAACTCGTTTACGTGGCGGTTCCCTCCATTCGCGCATAATGGCCAGTATGGCGCGACACTGCGATACGGTACAACGCGGATCGTAGTCCCATGACGATGGCTGGGGACCGGAGTATTACACGCAGCCGGCATTACAGAGCAATCGTCCAGTGGTCGAATCGACTGACTCCCAATTCCCAATGCGCGCTCCATACGGCATGTCAGCCCAATTTTCTCGGAAAATACGAGTCGTTACGCGAACCAACGGCACCTCGGCCTGTTCAGTCCCTAACGTGCCTATCACGGCGTTAATTAATAAATGTGGATTTGATTTGTCGGGGATGATTGAGAAATTAACAATGCTTGATCGACCAATCGATGGCTGCTCGAGCGAGAACAATCCATTTATCTGATGTGAGCTCTCGTAGCTTTCAGATGGATTTCAAGAATTATAAAATCAGGTCATAAAAGTCAGGCTGGTACGTTGAGAAAATTTTCATAAACGCAGACTA
This sequence comes from Dufourea novaeangliae, assembly GCF_001272555.1. Taxonomy (NCBI): domain Eukaryota; kingdom Metazoa; phylum Arthropoda; class Insecta; order Hymenoptera; family Halictidae; genus Dufourea; species Dufourea novaeangliae. Next base: position 232,281 of record NW_015374141.1, on the reverse strand, counting down.
AGATAACCAGCAATTTAAATATTTTTTTCTAGGTGAATTAACTTCCTGTTGTTCTAGTTCAAATCTAAATACGTTTCTCATATAAGAAAGAATAAAAGTAACGGCTTTTGTATCTCGTACATTACAATAAATCAATAAGGTACTCCAGTACTGCCTCTAGAACATGCGATCCTAGAAGATAACACAGTTAAATTAAGATCCAAAGATGTGAACTAATATAAGCTAAAATTGAGGAAAATGGTAGAAAGTGAAAGTGCTGACAGCAGTCAGATGGAGGAAATTGCAAATAACGTATATCCAGGAGAATAAAGTTACAATAGCTTAACGCGTAGGAAAAGAAACTATATATTTAGTAGCACAATGGTATGGTTCCATTAAACTAATATATCATTATACATATTCACATAAACGTAGGCTTCCGTACGTTTTAGTCTTGAAAGTTACAACGATAATAATTGGAGTGAAATTTGGAAGACTACAGGTACCTACCATAATCAAGATTGTGAACCATAAGAAGAATTGTAACTATAGAGCCGATCATATAAATATTGTTACGCCTTGGCGTTCCGCCACACGACATAACAGTTTATTGTATAACACTACACAACACAACGTTTATTTACAACTGTATAACTATCTTCTTTTATATACTTGTGGTTGTCAGCGAAACGACTGACCAATCTACAATCGATTCTCGAAGTCGGAGGCATCTTCAGTTATAACGCAAAGCCAGCTTCGTGGCTTCAAACGTCACAACAATATGTACCCTTACGAGCAAACTCGGCTACCACTAGGGGAAAAAGTGATGTAAGGAAAAGACCTCTTACCATTTGGTCCTGGAGTTACTGAAATATATGCCAAATTAATATTCCGTTTAACATTTATTTCAGTATTTGCAATAAATTTATCAAGCGGTAGGAGGCCCTTCCCCTACGTTACTTTTTCCCGTAGTGGAAGCCAAGTTTGCTCGTGGGTGTACATTAGTGTTTTTTACAGTTTACTCGTTCTTACGTAAGATCGCAGTAAATACTGAATTTAATGAATTCCACGTTTCACCAATAGACTCACCAATGTGATCATCACTACTAATCTAGACTCACCAATCTAGATTCACCAAGCTATAAATCATTCGAGAGCCTTACTTACAACTTTGGCGGCAATCTGTAGACTGGAAAATGTGAAAAGGAAAGGAGAGGGAGCGTTTCGTCCTGGGCCTGTTAGTGGACTCGTCGATGTTCGGTTAAGGACGTATATATACGAACGAGGAAGGCTTCAGGTAGTTGCGGGAAAGGTGTCAACTCGGTAGACCTCTGATGGCGAATGTAGGAGGTAGTGCCGCCACACAACTATTCGCGCATACACAGCGCAAAAGATGGAGGTTGTATCCTATGCTTTGCGGTAACTCCAACGCCTGGCACAATCCAGACGAACTTGTATTCATGTGCTGCGGTTCTCTTTGTTTTCGCTGTTTTATATGAGATCGCTCCCTTATACCGGACGATGTATCGCGAAAAAGAAGACCGAGCGCTATTAACGTGTTACTGCGCCAATACATCGACGTAAAACAAGAGAGACTCCGATATTCTTCGGCCATTAAGTGAAGAAGATAAACAGTCTGTAAATTTATGTTTTCTAGGCTGCTTACATGCACTACCCTGTACCTAGCACGATGCATGCAGTACTCTTCGAACGGCACATAAATCAAGACAGCTGGTTATCGCGTTTAGAAACTCTCTTTGAAGAAGTCCCATATTTTTTAGACACCGTGTATAAAAAGTGAAAGATGAAGAGATACGCTTACATGTTATAATAAAGTGATATTGATTTAAAGACAGTACTGTGTCACGGGTTTTTGGTACACCAGGTTTGTTACTGAAGGGTGTAACTTTATGTGAACTATTTTAGAATATATTTTGTAAAACAATGCTACTCCAAGATTTGAACCAGAGCGAAACCCAAAGAGCGGATTCGTACCCTAATGCTCTACTACTTACGTTCAGTGACAAAGTTGCACCATGCATAAAAAATTTCTAATTTTTAACAATTAATTTCTTGAAAACGAAATTGTGGTGTTCCTTACTACTTTCAGATATTGTCCCGGGTGACCTTCTCTAGACCTCTAAAAAACTTGATGAAAAAAATCGATATAAACTTCGTAGGTTTTCCTCGTAAGTCATATGTGAAATAATAGTTCTTATATCCAGGCTAATTGAAAACCGTTATTTTATTCAAACAATCGGCCTTAGATGTGAGGTATACTAATACCGTTTTCTTTCTATTAAGCAGCTAAGTTTTCTGGTATAGTAAGCATTTATTATTCACGTAACTAAACTCAAAACGATATATTTTATATATAAGCAGACACAAACAAAAATAAACAGTATATAAAATGTAATGCAATTGAAACAGTTTGGTCACCAAAAAAAATGAATGATCTTTCAATTTATTTTAACGTGCTCTCTCAGTACAGTCCCTTTTTCACAGCCTCTTTTAGGGGGCTTCTGGCAGGAACTCGTACCCTGTCACACAACTGCTTCAACCTTCACTAGATGGCAGCAGCGACCCAATTTTGATTTGCAACAATATTCATAACTGTTTATTCCGAATTCTTGGTTATACGTATACTGGTACAAAAGTGAGTCTTGAAATACTAGTTATTATATCTAGGCCTAGGCTAATAAAAAACGGCTGTGCTTCCCGATCAATTGTCCTTAGACGTAATGTATATTAAAACCGTTTTCTAAGTGATAAACAGATAAATATGCTGGCAAATTTGCAGAAATTTATCATTCACCTCTGTCACTCGCATTTGTCATAAATCTCTGAAATGAAAATTTTCTTTAGTTTAATTCCCGACTCAACATCGGTTCAACCGCCTACGCATACCTCGACCATTAAAGTCTCTCGCACGCAACGAAATTCTAGCATCTGTGAGCGTTAGAGATGGCGTGAACTGCTACTTGTGAATCACTCGTGATTCGATCACGTTCGTTCCCAATCACAGTGATTTTTCACAGTGATTCGTGATTTCTCGTGATCGTTTCTGATTGGTGGAGAAACCTAACAGTTCTTTACAAGCGACAAATAGTCTGTATATTTTATATTAACGACATCAAAACAAAAATTCGAGTTATATCGTATAAAGTAAAGAAATAATTACAAACAATGAAGAATAATGAATAAATTAATGATTATAAATTATAATCTACATGTTACCTAGCAAATCATTCTTTTAGAATTTCTAATTTTTTCTATTGATTTTTACGAACACAAATATTAATGTAATTCATCGTAAAATAATATTGATTGCGTTTTTCTGTTTAAAGATCAAGGACTTACGATCGCAGTGAGCAAATTCACTCAAGATAAAAAAATCGCAATCACGGTCGTAAATGAAGTTAAATCACGACCGTGATCGTGATTCGGCGATCACTGTGATAAATCACCGTTAGTGATTTTGCACGCCATTTCTAGTGAGCGTGCTCCGAAAGGGAATTTAACTCACCGCATCTTTAAACGAGATCCTGTTTCTGCGAACAGGTCTTGTCGCCGCATAATTTGCATGGGGCGTACACGCGTATGCACGCGCGGTCTGTTGGCTCCGAGCAAAAGCTCGTGTTTCCGATTTTTATTTTTGAATCTCTGAAAGATTCCACGCGCGAGCCCCACGCAACTATAGATTCGAATGGCATTGTTCAGAGGGACAAAGTCGGGCGCGGGTTGTTTGCCCCGAGTTAACGAGACGTTTAATTGTAAGCGTAGACTCCGCAACGCGTGCGTCGACCGACACTGAACCGTTTACCTGTTTTGCGGAGCTTCTCAAACGGAAAAGTGATAGGGCTAAGGGAAACATATCTGCCGTTAAAACTGTAATAAAAGATCGCGATTATGGTGTGTGGCATATTGTGCAGCGAATGCGTGCATACTGGCTGCTTCGAGCAATAAATTTTGCCCCGGCGCGTTATCCGCGCTGAAATTGCCGTTCTGTTTAATTCCTTTACGTGGACACCGAAGAAATATTCGTGCTCCCAGTAGGGGCTTACAGGAACGTGGATCGCGTAATTAAGCCTTCGGGGATGTCGGATGAAATACACTCATAGATTTAGTCTCGTTCGTTCGAGATTGTTTTGAAATTTATGTTTATTATTCAGGGTGATTGTTGTTGTAATATTATGTAATGTTGATGTAATATTATTAGGTTGTTGCGCACGAAGTCATTATTTTGATACCGGTAATTGATATTATATTGAACATTATACGAATTTTATTAGATAAAATAGATTATAGACATTCTGTACACGTTTTTCATTGAAATGCAAATGTAATATTCGTTCTCCATACATTACTCAATTATTACACTGAATTTGAAGATGACTCTTGGCAGATACTACCCAGATAGCACCGTACATCCTGAGGACGTCCGTTTTATGTCCAGTTTATATCCGAATATCCTACGTCCATTTTGGACATCCCTAGGACGTTCGTAAGAATTAAATTTCGGATGTTTTAGAAATGTCCATTCCAAAAGTCCTACGGATGTTCTCAAGACTTAAATTTTGGATGGTTTCGTTTAGTATTTTTGCCAATGTCATTCCGTGCAAGATGATGGAACCCCTTGAACAAGGTGTCAGTCTTTAAAGTATCAATAGAGAAGTGTAACGACACTAGTGGTTTTCTGCAGAAACTTCAGAACATTTGAAAAAATATTTGTTTCCTTAAACTGTTTCTAACCAACACAGAATCAGTATTTTGCTTTGAATCAGTGATTATTTTCCTTTAAATGTCTCTAACCAACACACAATCAGTATATTGTTTTGAAAATAGAAATTAATACAATGTACACACAGATCATAACCCCCAGACATATATTTTCATTGTAATTCCTTATGGGAAATTTAACCTTTTATTTATGCATTAGATTATTATTAACAAGTACTAACTCAATCTACTAAATGCGTAAACCGCAGGAAAGTTAAAAAAAACATGTTTTTTCATAAACTGTCTCTAACCAACACAGAATCAGAGTTTTGCTGTGAAAATAGAAATAAACACAATGTACTTGGAGATCATAACTCCCAGCCCTATATTTTCATTATAATTCCTTATAGGAAATTTAACCTTTTATTTATTAACAAGAACTAACTAGATCTAATTTCTACTAAGTGCGGAAATCGCAAGGAAGTTAATCTTTTATTTGTTAAACACAAACCAACCTAACCTAACTCCTTTCACCTTGCACGGAATGATACCTAACCGCAATTTTAAACATTTTGGAAACGTTTCTTAAACGTCTTTTAAGGCATTACCATAGCATTTTTGAAACCTCTTTAAACGTTCCCAAAACGTACAGGGAATGTTATTTTTACACTTTCGGGAACCGTTTTGAGAATGTTGACACAGGACGTCCTCAGGACGTTCCACTTTGTAAATAGGACCCTCCTAGGACATTTAAAGATCTTAACGAAGGCGTAGGGGTGATATGTGGACCTTTTCGGTACATCTTCTAAATTTACAGAACTGGTAAGCAGCGTTACCGCGCGAACTCGGCTTGCAGACTCGCGCTCTAATTGGTTGAATTTTTTCGTTAATATCTCGTTAACAAAGCCTCGGATAATATTGTTGCTAAGGAAAAACTTGTTCCAATTCACCTCACGAGTGCCCCATTTCCGGGTCGGACAACATTTTTGTTACACCCTGTACATATGTAAAGTACGATAATTTAGCATATATTATATTGAAGACATTGATTTACTATTAACTAGAAAATCATCATAGCCAATTTTGACTTTTAACACCGTTTCTCTTTTGATCGATTACAATTAATTGATACTTGAATAAAGACACACTGAAAAATTAATTACTGAAGTTGTAATTACTAAAATGGATAGGAACTCCTAAAGGCACTTCAGTCTATTTAGAAGAAAACAACTGCTAATAAAATTGGAAATAACTAACTCACTACCAAATCGCGATACAGCTATTCGTTCAAGTTTTCCTGTTACACCGGTGGATAAATTCTCTTCGACACTTTATCTCATATAAGAACGGTTCTCGGTCGTAACGTGTGGTAGTTTCGACATTGCAGTGTGTCTCAACCCCCTTAGCTCTCGCGTAGCTCGACGGGCGTCGTGTTGGCAGGCGGCGGCGGGGGATTTAGTTGTATTTTATTCAGCCACTTTATTCCGGGAGTTGTCACTGTTTTACATTTCCATCGGCTGCAGGCAGCATCTGGTGCGACGCCCGGCTATTTCTATACACATATACACACACGTGCGCACACGCACGCTCGACGGCACGTTTCAGCACGGTAGCTACCTCATTACACTCTTCTCTTCCCCTTTCCGTTTCTTTTTACACCTAACACGGATCGTCACCTTTGTTGTTCTCATTCGATATATTGTCTTATCGTCTTATGAACCCCTTGAATTTATTATTTCCTTTCTTCTCTGGTATTCCTGTGTACTTTATCATCTTGATATTGTATCCAGCAACAATTTATTTTTACGTTCGCCCACCCCCGCGAACTTAACTTGGAAAATTAGTTTCTTAGGATTTTACTATTTTGGCGGCAAACTGTGGACTTGAAAATGTGAAAAGGAAAGGGGAGGGAGCGTTTCGTCCTGGGCCTGCTAGTGGACTCGTCAGTAAGGCTACCTAGCAGACCCTGCCTTAGACGCGGGGATATACGATGGTCGATTAAGGACGTATATACAGGGTGTCCCAAAAATGTCCTCCGACCCGGAAATGGGGCACTCGGGAGGTGAATTAGAACAACTTTTTCCTTAGCAACAATGTAAACTGAGGCTTCGTTTACGAGATATTAACGAAAAACCGCGACCAATCAGAACGCGAGTTTGCCAGCCTAGTTCCCGCGCTAGCTGTGGCTACGCGCTACGCTTATACTATGAAGCTCCGAACAAGTAGGTTACCATGCATCGCAGGAAACCGCGTATAATAATAGCAAATAAACAAGACGTAACAAATAAAATCATACTTTTTATCATCTGTCGTTTGTTATTTAAAGAGATTAATGAATGAAACGTAAATGTAGGCAAATTATGTTTAACGCAAAAAGACGAATGCACATTTACATTTTTGTAAATTCCTTTTTACGAATTTGTAAATTTCCTTTTCAAATAACGTGTGAACGAAAAGGTAATGTAACAAAGAATAAACGAGAAGTGATTGTAGTTCGGTGAAATTAATAAAACAATAATGGCCAATAAACTGAATAGAACTCACCCTTACGGAAATTCACCTGCAGCGTAGAAACCTGCGTCAATAGGGCAGTGTACCGAGCCTGGGCATCGACGGACGAAATGGTTTATGGCAGGGTAGAATCCATGCCACAGGAGATCGCAGGTATGCGACACCAGCCGACGTCACGTGCCGCCGGGTTAATCCATGGATACGTATTCACTTCACTGCACTGCACTAACACTGATTACTCGACACGATCATTTAAATTCACTTTTCACTGAACTTGTTCCTACGTTTTGAACATTGGTGGCCCCGAAAGGGACCGATTTATATTAATTTAATAGGTGTTCGATGTGGCCACCGTCAATGGATGCGCATGTTTCAGCGCGGCGAATAATATTTTGCTGCACACGTTCCAACATTTCTGGTGCGATGTTGACCAGTGCACCGTGGATTCGTGCAACAACATCCTCCGGAGATTCCACCGGCTGACGGTACACCTCATTCTAAAATGATTGTTGTAAAATTACGTTCAGGTGGCTCCAGAAAAAATAGTCCAACGGATTCAGATCCGGTGACCGTGGTGGCCACGCAACAGGACCGCCGCGGCCGATCCACCTGTCCCGGAAGGTGTTGTCCAGGTACGAGCGGACATTTGTGGCAAAATGGGCCGGAGCACCGTCGTGTTGATAAATCTTGTTCGGTTAAGGACGTATATATATGAACGAGGAAGGCTTCAAGTATTTGCGGGAAAGGTGTCACTCGGTAGACCTCTGGTGGCGAATATAGGAGGTAGTGCCGCCACACTATATTCGCATTGACGTTGTGAGGATTTATTATGCATTAATTGTTTATTATAAAATAATGGATTCATATGTGACGATGCAAATACATGAAGACAATGGACAATATTTGTTTTCTTTCTACGGATCTTGTTCGTTTAGTCATTTCATAAATAACCTGAAGTATTTATGGAACAGATCACTAATTTAAATACGTTACGTCAAAGATACAGTACATAGTTACAGAAGAGGTTATATTATCCGAATTAAAAGGGAGACAATTCTGGCACAGTCTAATGTATATCATAAAATGATTAGAAATAAAGCAATTTTGTAAACAAAAATATTTTAACAGCATCTAAAAACTACATTTTCAGTTTTGTCATTGTTTTCTTCAACAAGGATAAATGAAATATCATCTTACAAGTAGGCTAGAATGTTATACTTTGGATTATCTTTACGCATTTCAAAACCAGTATATTTTACTGTGAATTAAATCGTTACATAATTTACTTTAAAGTTATTCAAGAGTAACGGATTATGTGTTCTCTTGTGCTTCTTTTGCTCTAATTCTTTCAGAAAACATTCGTAACTCGTTCTACGTTCCGCTAACCGACAGTTAGAATGATCGGCGTTTCTGATAATCGACATTCGCATAATCTGCTTTCTACTGTATATACATAGATAATTACAGATCACTTTCATGTAGTACTACCAAACATACATAACATATCGCGGTCCAATTGCTTTATACAGAAACGAACGTCTGTCACTGGTGGCTTTTCATATGAGGCAGAGTATTAGTATATTTTGTTATAAACACTTATAACCTACAATTATTTTGCAGAATATTTTTAGCCTCACTTTTCTTGTAAGACAACTGTGTGCAGCCTCAAAAGACGAGCTCATAAGTCTTGCATTACACTCAACCGATGAGGTAGGGGAAAAATGTTTTAACTTTATACGAACTTATGGATGATGGTACAGTTAAAGAAACTAACTATTTTTGCAATGATACGTTCGTTATTTAACACATTGAATACCGTGGGAGTCTCCGGTCACCACTCCCGTCAACATTAATTAAAATACCTACATTAAGTAATTAAAATATTTGTAGGGGAGACCGGGGCAAAGTGAGCCTTGGGGTAAAGAGAGCTTTTTTAATTATTTATTTGAAAATAGAATATATTTACAAATTCTTGTAACATACTCAATTTATATAATATAATGATGATAATTATGCACATACTAAACGATGTAAATTCATTTAAGAAATTAGGAATTAAGTTTTAGATACCTCCAAATGGTTTTTTTTTTAAAACAAGCTTGTAAACATATATATACACGCGTTTCAAAAACAAAATAAAAATAAAAAATAAGCAAAACTAGCTTCTTTTGACGCGCTTGTGTTACGACACGACAGTCTCTCTTGATTTCAAAATTTTCAGCGTGGCGATTGATATCAATGCCCAATAAGTCCATAATTGTTAATAAAGGTTTGCATTCTTCATTGAACAATTGAACATTGAGTTTTAAGAACATTCCTTCGACAGAACATTTGTTTCGAAGTGAACTGCCATTATACATTTATTGAAAGATTCGTTATAATTTTAAGTATTTCTTTCTATGCAACGTGTTAAACGGTCATCAGAAGTCAAGCTTCCATGTACTGGATTTACGATTTCCTATATTTATGGATCTAAACTTTCCAGTGCTAAATGCGGTCGGCGCATTAGGGTCATTTACATAATTTCAGAATCTATACTTTTTTGAATTTTAGACTGAAATTTTGATATAGCATTCTGAGATGTTATATGACGAAAATATACCTTAAAAGAGTAGCTATTCCAAAAATGTTGACCGGTGGATATATCTTTAATCTATAAAGTCTTGAATTTACCCAAACCTCCAGGACGTACTAATGAAATTAATTTTTCATTTTAACAATAATTAGAAATATAATGATGTTAATAGTGTTCTGAGTAATCAGTACAAAATAGTTTTATTATTAGCCTAAGAGATACAAGAAAGGACAGAAAAGTACACACTGGCGAGCAGAATACTGAAAGAAACTCACGAGAGCGATGTCTGGATACAAAAAAAGTCCCAGAGCTCACACACGCTCATATAAAGTATAAATGTACTATACTCAACAAATGACAATTATTTTTATGTTTTAATTTCGTCAGAGTTATTTTATTTTTAATAATTCGTTTCACATAAAAATTCTCCATTTCATTGATGATGAAAGAAAATTCATGCATGAAAAAGGTAAAAAGAATATGTGTTTTTTAAATTAAAAAGTGGTCAGTGCCATCGTCGTCGGTTTTAAAGCTCAAAAAGATCGACGTAACTTAGCGGCAACGACGTTAACATTCGTCTGCATTCCACGGTAGGTTTCACCGTTTCCATTCCTCTTCTACAGGTACACACATACCGTAGGGTACCTCGGATGACCGGATGCATTATCTCCCTGTTCGGACAACGTGTAAGTGTAATTAACACGCCGCCGCTCATAACGAGGACGATGTACGCAGTCACACTAACGAGAGCAAATTAGCTCGTTTGTGCCAGTTTAGCTTCGTCTCCTTGCTCCGCTCGTGCCGCCATCTATACGAGCGGCGGTCCCCTCTGCTGGTATTTGCGGTCAAGAATGCAAATTTGGTCGTTTCGTGCACACTCCTGTCTACACTACGATGAACACGAATTTCTGTTCCGATCCTGGTGACGAATTCACCGAACCTGCCGGCCAGTTTGCGTCTGGGTAATACTTCAAAAATTCATGATCAACATGTTACTCCGACCCTTTGATAAAGCCACCTCGGCAACATTGAGGTTATCTGTTGATCCAGATGATCAAACGTTCGTTTTCTTATCGTGCTCGTTCGTTTTCTTGGTGGATGAACATCACTGACGTATCGGTTTTGAATGGTAAATTTGGAATGTTTAGTGCTGTATACAGATACGATTAATAGATAAAACAATTATACGTTCATAACGATCACACTGTCTAATGGATATTGTACAGTAAGAGAATTAATGGTGTAGAGATTAAATGAATGAATTGATTATAATTATTATAATATATTACAATTATTATACTTTTCTGTTGAATAATATGTTTCATTCTCATTATTTATATAACTCGTTTATATATTTTAGTATACTACTGTATCTTATACATATATGATGAGAATAAAAATAAAATTTGGCGTTTGTTCTTCGAAGAAACGTATAAATCTTCCAAACGTTACGTTGACAACAATTGACGAAGTATATAAAATAATTAAGCAAAGCCCTTGAAAAATTTAACTTCGTCTAAGCTGCGAAAATAAATGTTTTTGAATATAAAAATATACAATTTTATCTACTTCGAATTGTTGGTGACAGGAATTGTCGTGAGTCAAGTGCAAGGAAACTCAATAAATATTCACGCACGATATTCTTGAAACGGAGCCATATACATACTTTTACATGAGTAATAACATTTCTTCTGGTTAAGCACGACTTGGGAAATACCCTGTATACCTATTGTACACGTAAGGAGCTTGCAAAAGACATAATGTTTGTTCAGTAAATTCTATCAAAACTTCATTCTGCATACAAAGTTTCAACATAATCTGAAACTACAACCAGGGTCGTTCCTGGGTCGTTGGCCGCCCGGGTGCAAAAACAGTATCGCCACCCTTATTAACTTAATATTATTTAATTGTGAATTTGATATGCAGTGTTTACTTTTATATCTATACATATATGTATACATATATGTACATTGGTTTTAACGCTTATCATTCAAAAGAAATATTTTTTAATTTTTATTTTCATAAAATGAAACAAAGATTCTTCAAAATAAATGGTTTTATTTAAAGTGAATATTTTATTCCACATATAAGCAGGAAACTAACGATAATATTTGTAATAATGATGTTATAGCTGATAAACAGCGACCATTAATTACCTACACGAATTTAATTCAATAAATATGGCTAAATATTATATGCTATCTTGGGCTGTCCATAAAGATAGTTCATTCTTATATACGAGTAGTGTTACAAAGATTACATATAAAACTACTTTGACTAAATTCTGTTTATATACAATTTTCATAATCATAAAAAAAGATTTGATTATTATTCTTACTAACCAAAATTTCACATATAATAAACGATTTGCGGCCGCCCCTTGGCATCGCCGCCCAGGTGCGGAGGCACCTTTTGCACCCCCGCCAGGAACGGCCCTGACTACAACCTGTACTGTTTTCTTCGCGAGGGAAATATCATTTATCAAATTAAGAAACGTCTAAGGGATCAGCTTTTATTGAATGTGATTTTCCATCGACGAAGACCTCTGACAATGCTATTTATTTTTATCTCTTCCGTGTGTTCGAGCAGAGCTTTTTTGGCGCTCCTACTAATTTCCCATCTACAAATTGTGAAACGACTTGGACCTGATAATCGTCGACCGTTTCCGCAGCGATTTCTAAATTGAAGGGATCTGTGCGTGGGAACACCATATAATTGCTCTCGTTATCCTCTCTCAAAGTGACCACTCCTGTCTCTAACTATGCGGTGCTACATTTTCGCTATTTTATTCTCTTCTTCCTCCCATTTTTTTGTCTTTATTTCGTACGGAAACCGGAAGTCGGTGCCCATCGCTAAAACGTTTTGTGGAAATGTTGTCATTCATTGAAAGTCATACAGGGTTGTAACGAGAACCTGTCTGGGTCAGAACCAAACAAGTTTCCGTAACTCCGTGAATAATGAAATGTCCCTCGATCGATTATTGGACAAAGTTGATGCATCGGCAATTGTTCGGTTAATGTATACTGCACATAACGCTGCAGCCACGGCGCATCCGAGGGATAGAAGACATTATTTACACGGGAATAGAGTTTGCGGTGATCGCCGAGTAGTTATGCACATAAGTAACCAAACGTACTTGTCTCATCGTAAATGACGTTCTCGAGCCGCTACATCTGATATTCGCGAATGCCTAAAAAATTATAGACTCAGTCGAAATAGCTGGGGAATATTTTTCGTTGCTTAAAACTTTTACCGAATGGGTTACGAATGTTCTTTTTATTGTGGCAACGAGTTTCACCATTTATTTACTTCTCACTGAGGGTGGTATAGGAGATATGTTGACAACCACGATAGTACATCCTATACATAGCACCATATATTTTAAGGACGTCTATTTCATGTCCAGTTTTAAATTTCGAATGTTCTAGAAATATCCGTCCCAAAAGTCCTACGGATGTTCTGAAGATTTAAATTTCGGATGTTCAGAAACGTCCGTCCCAAAAGTTCTACGGATGTTCTCAAGACTTAAATTTCAGATGGTTTAGTTTAGTATTTTTGCCAATGTCATTCCCTGTAAGGTGATAGCACCCTATGAAGAAGGTGTCAGTCTTTAAAAAATCAATAGAGAAGTGTAACGACACTAGTGGTTTTGTACGAAAACCTCAAGAAAGTTGAAAAATCATGTTTTTTCTTAAATTGTCTCTAACCAACACAGAATCAGAGTTTTGCTGTGAAAATAGAAAGAAACACAATGTACTTGGAGATCATAATCCCCAGACTTATATTTTCATTATAATTCCTTATAGGAAATTTAACCTTTTATTTATTAACAAGAACTAACTAGATCTAATTCCTATTAAATGCGGAAATCGCAAGAAAGTTAATCTTTTATTTGTTAAAGACAAACCAACCTAACCTAACTAAAATTGGTGCAGAGTGAGTATAAAATGAGTAACAGCCATATGCTATTAAATGTTATATGAAACTTGGTGAAAATGCTTTCAAAACTTGTATAAAGTTCAGGAAGGCTTATGGAGACAAAACATTGTCACGTACACAAATTTTTTTATGGGACAAACCTTTTTGGGAGGATATGAAACCGTTGACGATGAACCACGTTCTGGATGGCCTGTCACTGCACGGACAGATGAATAATATGAAAATCAGTTTAAAGGATATATGCTGTTTGAGATTTCCCTGAATGTTTTTTGTGTTAATTTGACCTATATAATTTATTCTGTTTTACTGAATTCTTTTCCTTAATTGCTTCATAACAATTTCTTTTCGATAAGAATGTCTTATTGTCACAGGTGACATTGTACAAGATAACAACACAATATTACGTTGGGTCAGTTAATCTCACCCAAGTCGATTTGGACGTATTCAATTTTGACTAAATTACTATTCAGCAGTGACGTTAACTGTGCATTGTGCCGGGTGTTCTTAATAAATGATATTTAACACGCTGAGGTAATTAATGTCTAGTCGTCTGATCAAATCGAAATTATCGTTCAATTAACTGCCGCCAGGACACGTATCCGACAGGGGTACATTATTGGATCAATCGATTCGATATTGAAGTCAATAAATGACGTAATTTGTAATACAAATGGCGTGCGATTAATAATTATAATTAATTAGTGAATCGCGTTGCTCGGCTGCGACCCTGGGATATGTTCCTACAACAGAAGCAAAATGAACGGTATATTTTTATACATATAATACATACACTACCGTTCACAAGTGTGGATCTGGACATGGATGAAAATATTTTGACTCATTCTCTCACTAATATAATTAATATTTATTAATAAACCATAATCTAATCCCAGATGGCACCAACGGACGTCCGTTTCATGTCCAGTTTATATCTGAATGTTCTACGTTCACTTTGGACATCTCTAGGATGTTCTTAAGACTTAAATTACAAATGTTCTAGAAACGTCCTGATAATCCTACGGATGTTCTCAAACACTTAAATTTCGCATGTTCTAGGAATGTCCGTTTCTTAAGTCTTACGAATGTTCATAGGATTTAAATTTCGGATAGTTTTGTTCAGTAATTTTTGGCTCAATCATCATTTACTTGAGCAAGGTGCCATTCTTTAAAGAATCAATCGAGAAGTGTAACGACACTAGTGGTTTTCTGCGGAAACTTCAGAAAATTTGAAAAAATATTTGTTTCCTTAAATTATTTCTAACCAACACAGAATCAGTATTTTACTTTGAATCAGTGATTATTTTCCTTTAAGTGTCTCTAACCAACACACAATCAGTATATTGTTTTGAAAATAAAAATTTAACACAATGTACACACAGATCATAACCCGCCCCCAGACATATATTTTCATTGTAATTCCTTATAGGAAATTAAACCTTTTATTTATTAACACAAACTAACTTGATCTAATTTCAACTAATTGCAGATATCCCAGGAAAGTCAACCTTTTATTTATTAAACACAAAGCAACTTAACCTAACTCCTGCCACCTTGCACAGAATGAAACCTAACCGCAATTTTAAACATTTGGGAAACGTTTCTTATACGTCTTTTAAGACATTACAATAACGTTTTTAAAAATTCTTTAAACGTTCCCAAAACGTACAGAGAATGTTACTTTTACAGATTCAGAAAACGTTCTGAGAATATTGACACAGGACGTCCTGAGGACGTTCCACTTTGTAAATAGGATCATCCCAGGACATTTAATGATCTTCTTGGAAAATGTTTATAATGACTAAGAAGGTAGCTTAAATAATCATCTGTGAAAAGTAATTATGTCACTTAATTTATGTTATGTCAGTTAAATTACAAACATATGAAACTACTTTAACAAAAAATTTCTTAAGCACAAGTCTTTAGAAATATAGAAAGTGAAATAATTCAAAGTATTTCTACAGCAAATCCTGTTTTCGCATTCCACTATGGCATACACATATTTCAGGCTGTTTGCATTATGAACATTTTCTTTCTTCCCTGTGTATCACGTGGCTCCAACGCTATAGTTCCATCAAAACGCCAATTTTCAGACGCTTGGAGACACGGGCCAGTCATCAGACGGAATACTAATTCGGAATCGCAGATTTACAGGTTCTTAATTTCGCAGACAGCTTTATAAATTAGAACAACATGGAGCGCTGCCGTGCTGAACGGCAATGTAACGACTCCGTCACGTTCAACCCTTCGTTTCTCTCATTGCTTCTTTGTTCACGACCTTTCGCTGGCGCTGCATAGTCGAGAATACTAACGGCACGGTGGCAGACCAATAAAATTTGCAGCGACGACAGGCAAGGAAACTAGAGGCGTGGGCTACTCGACAATCTGATACACCGTCAACCATTTTTCTTATTTCCTTCCGTACAATCTTGTATCTATTATTTTTCTTGGTAAGATTGATATCATGTTACTTCATTTGCTTTTATAACTAATTATTATTCATTTTGAGAATTATCAGTTGGTCCCTGTAAATTCATTTGATGTTCATCATTTTCGTTTATTCGCTTTCATTCCTTGTAGTAACATTCTCTGTACGTTTTGGGAACGTTTAAAGAATTTTTAAAAACGCTATGGTAATGGTCTAAAAGTCGTATAAGAAACATTTCCCAAATCATTAAAATTGCGGTTAGGTTTCATTCTGTGCAGGGGGATACGAGTTAGGTTAGGTTGCTTTGTGTTTAATAAATAAAAGGTTGACTTTCCTGGGATTTCTGCAATTAGTTGAAATTAGATCAAGTTAATTCCTGTTAATAAATAAAAGGTTTAATTTCCTATAAGGAATTATAATGAAAATATAGGTCTGAGGGTTATGATTTGTGTGTACATTGTATTTAATTTATTTTCAAAACAAAATACTGATTATGTGTTGATTCGAGACACCTAAAGGAAAAAAAGTCGTGGGGTATTGGCGAACAAACTGGATGAGTACTACTGAAGACTGCATCATGTGTCACAAATGTAACTTATGGGCAAATAAAAAATGCAGCAATTGTGAAAGTACATCCAGACATTTGTTGCACCACTTATGTGATAATTAAATTTTATTAGCACTCTGTGCGTGATAACCCTATGCAGTGTTCGTGATTACTCCACGGCAGTCGGGTAATCACGAGCACCAAGGGTTTCGTTGTTTGACTAAAAAGTAGATTTTTATGATAATTTTTCCAAAATTGGAAATTGTAGTTTGTAGATGAAAAATTTAAGTATGATTATAAGTAATAAACAAATTCGTTTCTCATTCAGCTTTCGTTCTGCTTGTTTGTTGCTTGGGTGTTCGTAACTACCCCACTCTCCCCTACGCATTCTGTGGACTAGAATGTATATGTATACAATATCTACATGCGAATGTAATGCTTGTGTTATGTGACAGATGTCGTTATAAGTTCAGTTTTAATATGAACCTTTATTTTATATTCATTAACAAACCGGTGTTTCATATTCGTGCAGACAGGTATGATTGAATATAATGTTTAAAATTAAGTATTTCAAATTTCATGTAAATTTATACAGCTTGGTGAAACCATTTTCAGTAATACAGGTCAAGAAATAATTTCTGACGAAAAGGAAGGAACCCACCGAACCCTGGCAATTTAACGGGGTAACTTGATATTACCCGATCCCAGGCAACCTATACTGCACGCTTGAACGAGATTGCGAAAGTTTTCATGTAAAGTAACGTTCATGCATAAATCGTTTTTGGCCGTGACTTTGCACGGTTTCTATGCGCTTCCTTTAAAAAGAAAAGTGGAAGAGCCGACTGAGGATGGACACACATGAGCAGATTTTACGTTCACTCGAGTATTCAAATTTATTTTACACAAGTTGTTTCGAATGTTATCTAAATTCTTCGAAAAAATAAATTGTAAATTCAATTTTCATCGAAACCTTTTTAAATAATCTATAAAGTACAGATATAGAAGAAGAGAAGTAGTATTCAACACTTTGTAGCATTATTTTTAAAGAAATTCGTCATGTTTGCTAATAATGTATTTTCTATAAACAAAATCGAACTAAAACTTACAATATTAAGACCAACCACCGTGACATTACTTCTTCTCTCAAAATATAAAAGTTCTCGTGGCAAGCACAGAATACATTAAGCGCAAGTACCTGATTGCAACCCATAATGGTAACAATTATATAAAATAAGTTTCTTTGAACACCTTACGAAGTGTCCTAGCATCTTATCCGTTTTTATTACTGGAACAATTCCAGTACTAAAGGTACACATAAGATATTTTATGTGTTAGATAATACATAGATAACTCTAATGTGTTTTTCATGTTATTCAAGACACTTACACTGGCCAGAAGGAGCAAGAGAAAAATGTAAATGAAACGCTGGAATTGAGATTAAAACCGTATTATTTAAATGACCATGAAAACGCTTAGAATGACACTAAAGATTTTTTCCTTAAACCAGATAAATCCAGGAGGAAACAATTTCGAACCATCGACAAATACGACATGTTGCGTAAGAATAGTTGCCTCCCGGAACGTAACGAGGCGCCTGTAACAAGGTTAATTTCCATCGCGGATTGAATGGCTCTTAAAAGCACCCTTAGATTAAACGACAAGTGAAACCTAATCAACTTCATCATCCTGCAAACTCATCGCGTTGGTGATCGGATTATTTCTGGCAGTGAGCAATAGAAGACGAGAAACCAATTGACAAAGGAGATGCAGTCTTCAAAGTGTTGCAATTATATCCCATATATTCTTTTGTATCTTCAAACCTACAATAATATTTTTGTATTTTTTTTCGCTAGCTTATTTTATGGGATGAGTACAGAATACAAGATTAACCTGTAATAACTCGCACCCCGCTATCTGTAAAATTGCTCGAATTGGGTCTTGTAGAACTCCAATAACCCCTAATTAGTAGCTATACGGGTAAATTACGCATTTATAAAGACATCGAAATCACAATAACCCATGCGAGCAATTAATGGTTATGTTTCGATCATGATTTCAATTTAGGAGAATGTTTCACGGTGGTGTTGATTCTATTAGATGTACCAATAAGTAATCCACAATTCTTTCTGCGTAATCAGTACTCTTTTCCATAGAATTTAAGGGATGTATACTGTTTCAATTATATCTATAATAATTTTCCAAGATTCAACACCGTTTTTAGTCAGTGAAAGGTTAGTAACATATTTTTAGTTTAAAATATATTATCCTCACAATTAAAGAACAATAGTGGATTACTTATTCCCAGATAGCACCGTACATCCTAAGAACGTCCGTTACATGTCCAGTTTATATCCGAATACCCTATGTCCATTTTGGACATCCCTAGGACGTTCGTAAGACTTAAATTTCGGATGTTCTAGAACTGTCCGTCCCAAAAGTCCTACGGATGTTCTCAATAGTTAAATTTCGGATGGTTTCGTTTAGTATTTTTGCCAATGTCATTCTCTGTAAGGTGATAGAACCCTATGAACAAGGTGTCAGTGTTTAAAAAATCAATAGAGAAGTGTAACGACACTAATGGTTTTGTACGAAAACCTCAAGAAAGTTGAAAAATCATGTTTTTTCTTAAACTGTCTCTAACCAACGCAGAATCAGAGTTTTGCTGTGAAAATAGAAATAAACACAATGTACTTGGAGATCATAATCCCCAGACCTATATTTTCATTATAATTCCTTATAGGAAATTTAACCTTTTATTTATTAACAGGAACTAACTAGATCTAATTTCTACTAAATGCGGAAATCGCAAGGAAGTTAATCTTTTATTTGTTAAACACAAACCAACCTAACCTAACTCCTTTCACCTTGCACAGAATGATACCTAACCGCAATTTTAAACATTTTGGAAATGTTTCTTATACGTATTTTTAAACGTTCCCAAAACGTATAGGGAATGTTATTTTTGCACATTCGGGAAACGTTCTGAGAATGTTGACACAGAACGTCCTCAGGACGTTCCACTTTGTAAATAGAACCTTCCTAGGACATTTAAAGATCTTAACCAGGACCTAACGGGGACATATGGACCTTTTCGGGACATCCTCCGAATGTACAAAATCTCTGGAACGTACGTCCATCGGACGTACAAAGGACGTTTTTGTGCTATTTGGGTTGGTACACCTAATATTATAATGTTAAAAGTAATGCAGAAATAATAATTGTCACTGTTATAGAGACCTCACTATACACTAGAAGTAGAAAAATGCTGGAAACTAAAATTAATTTACGCGAGGGAGCAAAAAGTGTAGTTTCACACAGATGCCCATTTGTTATTCATAGCACCAGTCTCCAAAATCCCCGAAATCTTTGTTACCAGCTTCCCAGTAGGAACGATTTCTCCACGCTTGCTCAATTATTTCAGGCCGCTCGCGAGTACATGCGTACGTTACGGAGTGATGGATGACGCGCTCAGAAACCCTCTCCTCAGTTTGCTCTCACCCCTCCCTCTGTGGCACCCTTGCGTGACTCTCCCTTGCCACGGGAGATGCCGGTTGAATAATTACCCTCACGGTGTACTAAACTCTGGTCTGGCTACGTGAAATCCGAGCACTGAATTCGCCAGACCGCGGCGCGGTACTTTAAGGCTAGACCGCACAGGTGCTTTAAGGGCGGGCTTCTAATTAATACGTCAGGGGAGACGGGTTTTGGTCAGGTCGGTAAATTTTGCTGCGTTAATTCAAAGCAAATCCTTGGAAAGGTTCAACAATCAAAGGCTAAAGAATATATGACAGTCGCTGGTGGTGTTCGCAAGATGATGTTTTGTGATACCTTAGGCTGTCACGAGCAGTGTATTTTAGTAGATATATGTAGGTGGAAGCGATTGTATTTGTATACATTGTCGTTGGCATTTATATTGTTGCGTGGACGTGGCATGACTTCCGAATAAATAAAGGCAATATTAATAAAAAGGAAGAATTATTTATTTGGAGAGAAGGAGTACTTATCTTAACACGTCTTTTCTATTCTATAGTCGTATCACGACTCTACTCTGTCTCTGTTTTGGCGTTGTTACCAAAACGACGTCTCTAACCTGAAGTCTCTCGCTTTAACATTATACAATACGTGCTACCTATCGGGTAACACGTAACAATATCATAATTGTATAGGAATCAGTAGTTCTTTATGTACAATAATCATGAAATTTTGTGCTAATCCAAAGGAAGGGATATAATTTATTAAAATCTGATTGCTGTTGCCCGTCTTCTATTGATTCCTACAAAGTGTTTTGAAGATACAAGCCCAAATTTTGCCATTATTTTATATGAATAGACAACATTAATAATATTTGTAGTAATCTGATTTGATCGTACTCATTTCAGCATATAACATTTTTAAGTAAACGCTCTGTAAGCAATGTGGGTCATTGACGACCCAAATGAATTCTCATTTCTCCCTAACATTCATCAGAATTTTTATTTTTATTAAAAAAAATATTTTAACATTTGATTTAACAAACTATTACATAATGTACTAGAGACGTTGGTAAGTATCCCACCTTGTTTTAAGATTGTTGAAAAGCCTAAAACAGTTAAAAATTAGAAATAGACATAAACGACCTCATTTTTCTCCTGAGGGTGAAAAAATATGATTCACTACGAAGGATTAAAGTCCGCTATACTATGTAAACACTTTTAACGATTTTAAAGAGTGGGCTTATTTAAAATTAACACATTAAATCTATGCATCGAATTTCCGTATGTTTATGCAAATTCCTGTTTCTACAGTCTATTTCAGGAAACCGGAAATTATAGAAAAACTTCTTATCTTTATACATACTTCTATTACATGGAATATAAAATTGAAAGTTTTTCCAAAATATCGTTAAAATTGCTTTTCTTTATGTTTTGTCCATGTGGGCATGCCCTGAATGCATAAAATGAAAGTACTAATAGTGACTTATATACACGAAGCACTGATTCGAAAAATGTTTGTAAAAAGTGCCTACTTATATTATAGTCACAGTGTTCGCGCATTTGAAAAATACTCTGGTATATTTGAATCTTAAGGATCGATCAATTTTCTTTTCAGAATACATCAGAACGTAGGACATTTTTAATAGTGTATTCCACTATTTAGTACGTCCCACCATGTTGTTTGTCTTGCTACCTGATTACAAGAATCTGTTGTTATCACAAAAACGGAAATATTTTACAGGGATTACGTTTGTTAACTTCTCCAATATACTCTACTTATTCCATACCCTCTATGGAGTATCATTTTATTTCATACACTTAGTTCCAGTGTAAATTCTCTGCATCAACCTTAATGTTCGTTAGCCGCACAATTTCCGCCACACTATCACCAGCTTTCACGGCAGGATCATGCCCGTAATTTTTGCGGAACTGTCGCGTCGTTTTCGCGAGTCACTGACCCAAGGCAATTCTCAACACGGCCGAGAAATTTAATCGCGACGTTGGTACGATTAAACGCCGGCGAGTCGACGCACGCGAGACCAAGGGACACAGGGATCGGCTGGACTCGGCTAGAGGAACGGAATGGGCCGAGACGGAAGCGTAAGAGCACATCGAAAGACGTCTCTGAAGAGACAGAAGGATAAGGGAAGACGAGGACGTGGAGTAGATCAGCGGGTCCCCAGATTTCCCAAGTGATTGTCTCACAAAGTCTCGCGGAGTCTTGTCAGACCATTCATCGGCGACGTGCTGAGACTTAAAGTCTCGAAGGTTCAGGTGGCCATCTCTTCTGAGCCAGCGTAACATTTCGCAGCCTCAAAGTAAGCAACGGATAAAAATGACTGGCTGGACGTTATTCGGTTTTATACGGTGATCCCGCTTCGTTTCTTCTGTTTCGTCCCTTCAATTATAATCGGCTAATTCTTCGTCCTCCGTCGGACTACCTACCTTCTTATTGGTCCCCTACAGACTATAGGGTTGTCAACTGGCCGATAACGCTGATTGAAAAAAGGCTTACACGCAGAATCGAATTTCGAAGTTGAAACTCCCTCGGTAATGGAACGCTGAGGCTGCAAGGACCGATTAGTCCTGATCGTTGCACAATTCAGTCTTCAGCTATTAACCCTACGACAGCACGGAAACATGGTTACCGGTCCCTATGTCATTTCTGACCCCACACAGATATACTACTACTACACAGCGACGGCGAAGCTCGAGCTCGAGGCCCTCACCGACACTGCAGTGATGCCAGAATCCCGTGGTACTGTTTACCCCCACCATTCTCCCACTCCGACGTACCATCGTCTCCCACTATGACGTCCCGGCTACCCCCACTTTACGTCCACCGTGCTGGCACACACAAGCATATCCCAGCCCTGTCCGTGTGCGCTGGCCGTTCGAGAGACGGTGAGCTATATTTAGAAAAGAGTGGGGGTAAACCGTACCACGATTCTGAAATCATTGCTGCCCTGGAAATCCTGTTCGAATATCACTGCGGCGAAAATTCACGTTCTCGACGCGATGCCCCGCAACCTAAGCGCGTGAGCAACAGTCAAGAGACCCTGTTTGAATCCCAATGCGGCGGTTTTACTTTTTATTTTTAATTATTTTATAATTTCACTTTGTAACCTCTAAGTAAAATAAAAGAGTTAAAAAATATTAATTCAGGAAGCATTTAAAAAGAAGAAAATAAATGTGTTCCACTTCAATGTCTAAATTTTTTATTATATACATACATATTATGTTGTATACACATAAATTATTTTTACAATTAGATGTTATCCGCTAAAAACCGCTGCAGCTGGTCCACGTATATGCCGAATGGTCTTTTGCTTTTCTCCATATGAAAAGAAAAACACAATTGAAATAGTAATTTTAATAACATAAGATAAAATATTAAGATTGCTATGAACTTATCTTTTTTTTGTTGAATTATTCTGTAATTTCGCTTCCTCACTTTTAAGTAGAAGTTTCGCAGCTAATGAAAGTAACGAAGTACGATAGTCTTTTAAAACAAACGCATGTAAACAAACATCGGTCGCTATGCGATTTACGCGACAGCTCCGTCACTGCGTGCGTGTCACTCTCGAGACCGTGTGTCCCCACTCCTGACTCTGTCACTGTGCGCATGTCGCTCTCGCGAACGCGTGACCCAGGGACCGTGCTCGGAGGGTGAATTCTTGCTCGGCCGACTGCAACATTTGTCCACGAAGGTGGACGTGACACTGAATATATTTACGCGTTCGTTACTATCGTTGCTACAGGTCTATCACTCTGACTTTGTTGTTTGAAACAGTCATGGTTTACTTGATTAGCATCGTGACGATCCCATCTTCCTTGATATCTTTCATCCATTACCCGGATATCCTGATGGAACCGTTCACCTTGTTCCTTACTATAATCTCCTAGATTAGACGGGAAATGATCTAAGTGGCTGTACAAATCGACATAAACGTTAAAATTCAACAGTTTCGATTATTTTGAACATCGCAGCCAATTTAGCTAAAACGATGATGTAATGCGAAATCAAGCTCCTCAAATACTCTGAAATCGATCTTAGATGCCTGACAACATGAAAAAAAAATTTGTTGTTCCCCAGTGTAATGTATATCAGCGGTTCCTAACCTCGAGTACGTGCTTAATGTTTTAAGGGTATGTGAAAAAAATGGAGATAGCAGCAACCATATATTATAAATTACAACCATTTCTCTAATATTAGGTGGCACAATTTAGGCAAATTGGCTGACAAGTGGTACGCAAGTGAAAAAAGTATGGCAACCGTTGATGTATATTATGAAAGAACATATTGGCACAGTCTAATCATTTAACTTTTGAATATCCTGTATAAAAAAGGGATTTAAATTATATGCCTTCTAAAACGATACTTATGGATAGACTGCGGATATTATGCATTTTTCGCCTGGCTCTGTAAAATATACTAAAAAACAAAACGTTCTTACAAATATTAATCTTGATCCAATAAGATACTTAGGAAAAGAAAGAAATTCTTACGTTTCCTGTTGCCTTTATGAATTACGTTATAGAATGTCAATTTGCATAGAAATCCGCAGTCTACTTATGAAGTATCAATTACTGAATTTAACTACGTCCAATAACGTAATAGTTAGCAGACGTTGTACACATCATAAAACTCTTTTTACGATCATAGACCGCGTGCACGATTTCTTGTTCGAGCGTTTGTAACCTAATAAATATTAAACTATTTAAATCAGTTCCTTTCAACCAATCGCATTTAATTCTTGCGCTTTCCGTTCTGTAATAATTTAATGGACCATACGTGGCCCCGAAAATTACAGCATGGGGCCCCCGTGGTCGTACGCATTGCATCCGCCTGATTGCAGACTATCCCTAACCGGTCGGGATAAATTTTCAGAAATTATTGGGGCCTGCCAAGGATGCAGTTTTATTATCCCATCGCGTTTAGGGGTGCACGACTGTACCGAAAGGCACACTTGATTAAGAATGCACCCCTCCGAACTGATATCCATGACCCGTGGTTAGGGTTGGTGACATTAATAGCGACTACCGTCCGAGATCCGTCCCCAGAAACGTCTTATATTTAATTCAACGCCACCACTAATTCACTCTGACGCATATTCAATCATCCCGAGATGTACGTGCCGAGCGTAATGTCTTTATTCTCGCTCACGTTCATTCGAAGGACTACTAGAACGATCCGGGAAACCGTAATATCAGCTCGCTGAAGAACGTTTCTATCGGATGATGGAACTGTGTTACACTGCTGGAACAGCACCCATTATCCTCATAGATTACATGCTCTATGTAATAAAAATTTTATATGTCCAAAATTAGAATACTAGAAGAAGAGAGACGTTTGTACGTATAACATTAATTTTATTATGAAATATTTATGTATTTTTAGAACGTGTAACCTGAAGTTTATTTCGTACTAGGCTTTGTGTAATAAGACATCATATTTAAGTATGCTTTGAGCAAGCTATTAAATACGAAGTGGCTGCTATGGGTTTTTCTACTTACGATCAACTTTCGCTATTTAATTCTACTTTGTGATTCATTGATAATCTACATAGTTTACTAGAATATGGTACGTACAAGCATTGTTATTATAAGAATACTTACTGAGAAGGTCACTTGGAGGTCAACATACATGACTCAATTCGTTTTTTCGTTAGTTACAACAATATGGTGACGAAAAGAAATCATCAAATTTGAAGAAATGACGATCAATTAATTATCTCAGAGATTTCAAAAAATTATTCCTTCGTAGCTACATATGAGACGAGCTACATTCGCTTGAAAAGAAATATACAGGGTGGGCCAGAAATCGTAGTACAACCGAGCAGGAGGTGATTCTACGTTAAAAAAGAAGAAAATATTTTGGTATAACATTTTCTTACAAAGAAAGTTTATTTTACTACCACATTTGACCTTGCATGACCTTCAATGATAGCTTGCTGAAGCCGTCTCAACGCCGGCTATCACGTCGCGATAAAAAAAACATAGCATTCCATTAAAAAAAATAGAGATGACCTTGAAATCTCCTCTATGACTTCACCCACGCAGAAAATGTTTGTGTCACAATATGGCCCCCTCTATACCGTGTAAGTTTTGTATATAACATTTTTTCATATTATTACAAATAAAGGCAATATTCAAAGTGGACATAGTTATTGCCCTACTCTGTACATGTATAATATCAGTGTCATGGTTAGTCGAAGTGTTAATTAAAATCTTCTACAATAAAAATCACATTACAGTAGATAGCAAATCTCAAAGTACACTCTACATATATGTATAAATACTGTTCCGTCCATTTAATATACATTTTTCCAAAGGTTACTAAATGAAAAATTTCCAAAAATACAAACATTTCATGTCTGCATATTTAATTTTCTAATCTACGTATAAAGTAAAATATTCGAAAGTTTGATACGTTAGTTATTTTAAGGAATCGAATTAATATTTGGTGTCTGCGGTGTCGGCTATTTCATTTCTTTTATTTCGCCATGCCATTTTAATTTACGATGGAATAGTATTATTTCGCAGGTATTCCATGATTCTCCAAGCCGCTGCTTGAGAATTTTTCATCTGTTCAGCCCTCGAACACCGTTCTCCCCGTTTCCTCAATATCTCTTTCCATTAGGATCGCTAATCGTTTTATCATCTCAAGATTAATGGGATCAACGGGGCGCTTTTAATTTCTGTCGTCAAGAATCCACCGCTTACGCCAGCACCTTCGACGGCGGAGGGAAATGAAATTCTCGTTTCATATTCCAGATTGATAATCCCTTTTTTTGCGGATCCAACAGGAACGGTCTCTCCTCCCGGACTAACTACATTAAAATACACGATACCTAGCCAAGTCAATGGTTCTGCAAACCAAAAATTTAATATTCCTTAGGCTAATATAATTTTCACAACTCTAATTATCTTGTATAAACAGGAAATACCAAATTTGCATTAGAAAAATTACTCTACACTGTTCCATGATTTAGATTAATAATATCTGGGTCACATCTGTTATATTCTTTTCGCTTACCTACTCTAATCCATGTTTACAACATTTAAATAATAGGTACAAAAAATGTATTCCAACGAACTTCGATGCACATCATCAGAATCGTCACTATTTGATGTGCATTTACCTATGTTCTAGATCTATTAAAAAAACCACTCAATCCATTTTTTCCAGATATGATTTGATAGACCAATTCTTGGATCTTACTACAGGTAATACACAGTATAAACGTTGATTGGAAATATCTTTAAACTCATGCGAAACGGTCATAGATAATAGTGGTACATATATACATAATTTAATATGAAGACAAGCTATTTTCAAAAATTTGAATTTTTGAAAGGCGTACTGTAGTAGACAGAGTTTACGCAATAACCTAACACAATGGCCGATCAAATTATTATTGGAGCCATAATACGAGAAATACGTTTTTTGTGTTTAAGTAGAAATAAAATTCAATATCAAGGTTTTTACTCTGGATAATTTTTAATTAATGTTTCCTACTAAAGATACACAAAAAATTATACTTAGCTTATGCAATTATAAAAGAACACAGTTAAAAATCGTGAAATCCTGAATTTATGCAGGTGGTTTTAATAATACTGTTCAACACGTAAAACACCCCATAACCGTCAATAGGCGCTCCTGATAAATCTTTATGAACGAAATACGGATGTGCAAACCATTTTTCCACAAACCATCCAGTTTTTGAAGAAATCAATTTTTTTTTAAACTGGACATGCTGGGAAAAAACGGTTTGTAGATTCGCAGTCAGCTCATAAAGATCTGTTAGAAACGCCTATAAACGGTTATGAGGTACCTACGAGAAAGTTAAAATTTGTTGAACAATGTAATTTGATGACGCACTGTATACATATATGTACAAAGTATTACGAATGGAAAGTATGCATTATTTTATCGTTCTATTTTGAACAATAATGTCATTTAACTATACCATTATATTGACAATGAGCTTTAAATATAAAAGTATGTTGTCACTTCATGTGCCGAAATTCGCAAAAAACAGATATTACTGAAGTAACTACAGGTTTCAAATTCCTTAGAACAAACAATATTCAATTTGATTAGGTATAGCAGATTGGTACGCCTAATAAGATAATATTTAATTTAATAGTAATGTAGTAGTGATTAATAGTACATACATATAATATAATAATAGAGCAAGTTACTTTTACATTATAGGAGATGCAAGTTTCGGGTAGGGAACAACCACGAACGACCCGCTCGTGAGACAGCCTTTAAGCTCTCTTCGTTTCTTTCGCTCATGAAAAACTCCTGCTGTACTTTCATACTTCTCTCCCACCCGTTTTGTTTCTTTTTCGCCGTCGGATACGACGCATTTTCGGACTCCGGTGGAAACTTCTTCGGAACTTTCGACACTCTTCCTGTTTCTTCGGCTACCGAAAACACGGACATGAAAGGAACCGTACGTTCCTTTGACGGACGATCGACGGTATGTAATTTGTTGGAAACGTTGAATTCAGGTGGGATGGCTTGTTAGCTAAGCTTGATGTAACTGTACAGATCGTTAGTAAGTACTTCTGTTTATTATTAAACTAGCAAGGAGAGTGTCCCAGGTATCCGTCTCCGATTGCTTTGGTTTTCAGATATGTTTTACAGGGTGGAAACATAAGAGATACGTATTTTTTTATATCGGCCCGTTTTCATATTTAGGACGTGAATCCGCCCTTCAAAATTTCGACCCGGAAGTACTATCTCGAAAACCAGAAGAGATACACGAAAACTTTTAATGGGTGAGTTTCGTGGTTTTTAAGTACAACAATATAATGTTAACAAATGGTCAAAAATACAATTCGTTTATCAGAAAAAAATTTTTTTATAACAGTCTAATATGTATTTAGACTCTTTTGCTCCTAAATTAAAATATATTACCCGAAACAAAAGGGTTAGGGGAGAGTGGGGTAATCCCAAATGCAATGGTTTCGATGTATCAGAAAAGGAAAACTGATCTAGATCCACTAGCTCACACTTTAGGTCGTATCTAGTGCTGGGAAGATAGTAATAAACAGAGGCCGCGTACGCCGTTCAAAATACACAAAATTTATTATTTTCATCGTTTTTCAAGTAACGTTTCGTTCATTTTCAATTGCATGCAGTTACTGTTGCATTAAATATACAATTTCGGATTTATTCAAGTCAAAAATAGCACATATTAAACAACATTTTACGACCAACGTGTCGTCTGTTGACTGATTTTAACCTCTAACATAATGTTCTCTTTTTATTTTTCGACGTCGTGGGATATTGGCGAACAAACTGGATGAGGACTACTGAAGACTGCATCATGTGTCACAAATGTAACTTATGGGCAAATAAAAAATGCAGCAGTTGTGAAAGCACATTCAGAGACTTTTTGTGCGACTTATGTGATAATTAATTTTTATTATCACTCTGTTCGTGATAACACTATGCAATGTTCGTGATTACCCCACGGCAGTCGGGTAATCACGATCAACAAGGGTTTCGTTTGTTGACTACAAAGTTGATTTTTATGATAATTTTTCCAAAATTGAAAATTGTAGTTTGTAGATGAAAAGTATAAGTATGATTATAAGTAATAAACAAATTCGTTTCTCACTCAGCTTTCGTTCTGTTTGTTTTCCTGCTTAGATGTTCGTAATTATTCCATTTTCCCCTATACGCTGCGAAAGTTACAGTAATTGTCATAAGCGCTGGTAGGTTAAAATCTTCCAATGTGCCTGCACACAAACGAACATTTATTCTCGCTTACCCTGAATGTTAGACATTGTCAATATTCCTGGTGAAATCCACAGGATAATTTACCCGATGTGGCCAGTACGATGAAGCTCAGTAGTGCTCAACTTTAGTGTTGAACGGTGTCGGTCGTTAGGTCAATGCAACAACATCAGCCAAGTATTAACCTGAAATGAGCGTATAATGGCCATGTCGGGGATTTGATGCCGGTATCCAGGATCGGATCGTATGGCGCTTACCACCCTGCATGTTCCAAGGTATTGGGTTTACATTGTATATGCTTCCAACGTCGTTAAAATTAAGCGATACATCGATATGCGCATCCTGGTCACGTGTAGACGTCGAAGATGTATAGACAAATTTCGAGCGAGTGGTCTAGAACACGATTTTGGTATCTGGGCGGATGTAGTACAGATAGAATGTATGTAGCGGAACGAGTGAGGTTTCCAAGAGTGAATTGTGAATGATATCTGTTTAGTTTTATGCGGAAGAATTTCGTGCGACTCTTTAGGCTGGGTGTTGGGTGAGTGGAATTTCTAAGAATGGTTGGGCAGTTCGAGAGCGAGGGATGTAAGATTTGGGTGTATGTTGTAGGTGTGGATGGTTAACCCGGGAGTAAGCGCGCCAACTACACTTCCGTTGGTACAAAGCACAAAAACATCCTAAGTACGTCAGATGGACGTACGTTCTGGACGTTCTGTAGGTTTGGAGGATGTCCCGAAAAGGTCCATATATCCCCGTTAGGTCCTCGTTAAGATCTG
This sequence comes from Dufourea novaeangliae, assembly GCF_001272555.1. Taxonomy (NCBI): domain Eukaryota; kingdom Metazoa; phylum Arthropoda; class Insecta; order Hymenoptera; family Halictidae; genus Dufourea; species Dufourea novaeangliae. The sequence goes on along the minus strand of NW_015374141.1, from coordinate 201,577 downwards.
TAAATGTTCTAGGAAGATCCTATTTACAAAGTGGAACGTCCTGAGGACGTCCTGTGTCAACATTCTCAGAACGTTTCCCGAATGTGTAAAAGTAACAATCCCTGTACGTTTTGGGAACGCTTAGAGAGGTTTTAAAAACGCTATGGTAATGTCTTAAAAGATGTATAAGAAACGTTTTCCAAATGTTTAAAATTGCGGTTAGGTTTCATTCTGTGCAAGGTGGCAGGAGTTAGGTTAGGTTAGTTTGTGTTTAACAAATAAAAGATTAACTTTCCTGCGATTTCCGCATTTAGTAGTAATTAGATCTAGTTAGTTCTTGTTAATAAATAAAAGGTTAAATTTCCTATATGGAATTATAATGAAAATATAGGTCTGGTGATTATGATCTCCAAGTTCATTGTGTTTATTTCTATTTTCACAGCAAAACTCTGATTCGGTGTTGGTTAGAGACAGTTTAAGAAAAAACATGTTTTTTCAACTTTCTTGAAGTTTTCGCACAAAACTACAAGTGTCGTTACACTTCTCTATTGATTCTTTAAAGACTGACACCTTGTTCATGGGGTTCCATCACCTTGCACGGAATGACATTGGCAAAAATACTAAACGAAACCATCTAAAATTTAAGTCTTGAGAACATCCGTAGGACTTTCAAGACGGACGTTTCTAGAACATCCGAAATTTAAATCTTGAGAACATCCGAGGACTTTTGGGTCGGACGTTTCTAGAACATCCGAAATTTAAATCTTGAGAACATCCGAGGACTTTTGGGTCGGACGTTTCTAGAACATCCGAAATTTAAATCTTGAGAACATCCGAGGACTTTTGGGACGGACGTTTTTAGAACATCCGAAATTTAAGTCTTGAGAACATCCATAGGACTTTTGGAACGGACGTTTTTAGAACATCCAAAATTTAAGTCTTGAGAACATCCGTAGGACTTTCAAGACGGACGTTTCTAGAACATCCGAAATTTAAATCTTGAGAACATCCGAGGACTTTTGGGACGGACGTTTCTAAAACATCCAAAATTTAAATCTTGAGAACATCCGAGGACTTTTGGGACGGACGTTTTCAGAACATCTGAAATTTAAATCTTGGGAACATCCGAGGACTTTTGGGACGGACGTTTCTAGAACATCCAAAATTTGAGTCCTGAGAACATCCGTAGGACTTTAGAGACGGACGTTTCTAGAACATCCGAAATTTAAATCTTGGGAACATCCGAGGACTTTTGGGACGGACGTTTCTAGAACATCCGAAATTGAAGTCTTACGAACGTCCTAGGGATGTCCGAAATGGACGTAGGACATTCGGATATAAACTGGACATGAAACGGACGTTCTTAGGATGTACGGTGCTATCTGGGTAGTAGGCGCGTCGGTCATTTCGATCGATATTAATATAAAGTGAAATAATTTATTAAAATTACTAAAATACTATGAACAACGCATAATTATATGATATTTTATTTATCTGAGAAATGGATTACATGAATAATTTTCAGTTTTGATGACAAAATTGGTATGAAATGACAAATTATTCCTCGCTTGACAAGTCGGATTCATTCGCGCCAATGTTATATTTTTTAGTTTTACTCTTGTTTCTAGGTGGTATTTTAGACCATATTGGTATTTTATCTTTACCAACGTAGTTGATTGAGGAGCCCTGGAAAATTACTTTAATAAAAATAGTATATTATAAGTAACTGATTTTAAGAATAAACCATTATATAAGAATTTTACAAATACAAAATATAAAATTATATTGTTTTTTTTACTAAATTAAATGTATTTACATAGCGTGTATTTATAATTCCTTTTTTAACATACTTATAAATCTATGACCTAAATAAATAAAATTTTGATACTTTTCTCAAATAAGAAATTGTATTCTAAAAATCATAAGTAAATAGTACATACGTTTGCTTCACTTGCCTCCTGTTCGTCTATTTCTATATCTCGACAATCAATTTCCGAATCTGTATCATGGTCTGACCTTATAAGATAATCGGAATCTTCTGTCGAATCACTCACCTCATCTTTAATACTTTCATTCAATAAGAAATCTCGAAAAATATTCGTTTCGCTCATGAATGTCTCGCAATATGCGCCGCGTACGATAAACGAAAAAAGATTAACGTTACTAGGCGCCCTATGGTTGAAAAGACCGACGTTGCTTTTCAAACACATGCAACATTGTATGTAAACAACTTGGAATACGCCTTGAATAAGAGTAACTTTCCGGAAAAGAACAACAGTTGAAGGCTTTGAATCATATTTGAAATTATACGAAATTGTCGGTCGAAAAGACTGATGCGCATCTACTCCCGGGTTAAAAAAAGGCACACTGCATGGTTTCGGAGTAGTCTGTTGGATAGAAATCGTGTTGCCTGCTGTTGTCGTATATCAGTCGTTTCCAGTGTGTTATAATTTAGTCGTTTTGTTGTTCTGCTGCCTTTTATTAAAGTTTCACATTAAACATAGTTTATATTATTATTATTCGTTGTGTATCAACCGTTTTGTTACTCGCACCCGTATATCATCCCTACACAATTTACAATAGTTTAGTGGTGAAATGTTGCTCCACGTATCCGTGTTTGCATTTTGTCTCGAATCAAGTATATTACACTTAAGATCCACCCAATATCTCATAATTAGAAGTTGTAGTAACTAGTTAGATTAGATTAGTAACTAGTTCAGAAACTCACATCGAATTCGTTTTTGGATCGAATTCAAGCAAGTATCAACATAGAAGAATATACAGACTGGGTCGAAAATCGTAGTAAACTCGAAAATGAGGCGATTATCCGTGAAAAAATAAGAAGAAAAATTAGTAAAAAATTGTTTTATCCGAGGCTTCGTTCTCGAGAAAATATTCTTCCCCGTGGAATTAATACCTGTAAACAATAGATCCCTGAAACTCTGCCACAGTTCCTACCAATGAGAAAATCATTCATGGCATGTTGTAGGTGCCTTGGTACCATACAAATACCATATATAAAAATTTGTTGTGTATTTCTAAAAATACAATAATAAAAACATGGACCCAGAAACACATTTTCCAACACAGTGTACCTTTCTCTGCTGAATATTAAATATTCTTAAGTGAAAGACACAATCCGTAAGACCTATCTACACGTGGTGATATCACGAAACTCGCTATTTTCCGTTGAAACATTATTTAACCATTTGAGCGCGATTCGTCGATATAGCGACGATCACTAATTACTCCAAATGTGCGACGCGTCGCTATATCGACGATTACATCAGTGTAAAAAAATTATTGAAATATGTAATTTTTTGTGTTTTTTGTGTTTATATTTGTAAAGCCATCATAATTCATTTTTCTTAGTCCAAATTTTGCTCAGCAATCTTCGCATGTATTAAAAAAAATCGCTTAGCATTCAAACGGTTAATGGAACTGTAACCCATATATACATATAATGTGAATGTAATCATCTAAAATTCCTTAAAGAACATTTTCTAACTGATTGTTTCAACGGGTAATGAGCTAACGAAGTATTAGTGTTAATAATAAAAAATATATACGCATCCCCTATTCTTTCAATCATGAAGTCTTTGTGCACCTTAAGTCACGTTTCCTATTAGCAACGGTCTCAATATCTCCGACGGTAAATTTACTTACGCCTGGAGGCAGAAACCGATCAATTTCTATACACTGATACGACAGAGAAAGAATGAGGCCAGAAGGTCTGCAAGAGATGGTTGGCAGGAGCATTCAAAATGAATTCACGAAAGGCGGATAGGATTCTTTGGTCGGGAACCTGTTCGCAGCAATATGGGCGGATAAGGTCCGGCCATTTGCAAGATAAAAAGTTGGAGAAAAGGTTGGACCTCGGTACGTTAGGTATGTAGGCTTCGCTGAAGTCCGGCGGCCGGATCATCGAAGCTTGGAGCAGAATCGTGAAGGCGGGATGGTCACGACTACGGGAAGAATTGAATTATCATAAAGAAATTGTGTTCGAATATTTCGTCCGATTCTATTGAATGCCAACGAGTACATGAGAAGGCACCGATAGATTCTTCAATATCGCCACGGGCTGCGTCGAAGACATGCATCGGGAATTTTAAGAATCAAGACCATCACGAATCGGGTGAGACCCGACGCACATACGTGTGTGAGTTCGTACGTGCGTAACCATCCTCTCGGTCTAACAATTGAAGAGAGAAAAGAAAAATTGGCCCTTGGAAAGGAAGAAGGGAGAGCGTTGCTCTTTGAACCGTTCCGGACTCCAAGTTGCTTCTTGAAATGTTCGTCTATAGCCTACAATATGACTGCAGTCTGAAAGACGAAAGGTGAAAACTGAAAAGGTGAGTTGGGATTCAATTGTCACGAATCCTTGTAACCCCCTTTCCTCCGGGTGTATTATTCTTTATCACCGAACTTTCTGGTCAATTTGATGGAAAATTTTATCTACTTTATTTCCTACTATGATATTTCATAAGTTTAGGCTATATTATGTTATTATATAATACTTTTTAAAAGTGGGAATCTATATATTATGCTGTAATACATACAGGGTCTCCCACCTAACTCTGCCACCTTTAATTATTCTCTTATTTGTCACGGTACAAAAAGATGGTTCGGAAGAAAGTTAGTGTATTTTAGGGGGCAAATTAGGCTATGAGATTGAAGGTCATCTCAAGGTCATATCTTCTGAGATTTCTCTAATGGTAACGTTTTTTTAAATGGAATGCCCTATTTGTTTGTTTGCCATTACAAAGAGGAGATCAAAACGTATCCAACAATGTATTACACGATGACTTTGAAATGACCTTGGGTTGAAAATTTCGCACGACACTGGTTCGGGTGGAAGCTCACAGAAAATGAATTGCAGAAACATAATAAACGCCATAATAGCATTATTTATTATTTTAGTGTATGTTCAAACTGTTGTTACCCCATAGTGTAATACATTGTTGGATACGTTTTGATCTCCTCTTTGTAATGACAAACAAAAAAATAAGGCATTGCTTTTAAAAAAACGTTACCATCAGGAAAATTTCAGAAGATATAACCTTGAGATCACCTTTAATCTCGTAGCCTAATTTCTCCCCTATAACACACTAACTTTCTCCAGAACCATTTTTTTATACCGTGACAAGTGAGAGAATAATTAAGGGTGACAGTGTTAGGTAGGACACCCTGTATATACAGGGTGGTCCACGCAACTTGTTCCCTCTGACTGACTTCTAAAGTATGCATTTCATAAAAAAATTTTTTATAGAAAAGTTGTTACAATGTTTATTGCCGCGTAAATGCAATAAGATTTCTGCAAATAGATAAAATGCAAATAGATTTCTGCAAATAGATAAAATGCAAATAGATTTCTGATATTTTATACATTTTAATATTCTGTATCAACCTTTCAAGAGCCAAACTCATGAATACGGTGTTTATAAATTTTTTAATTCCAACATTGTTTATAATATATATTTTATACGAGGTATGCCCATAATGTTTCAATGACTTTGTTTTTGTTAAATTGGCAACATTGCAAAGTCTTGTGACTACTTTGACAAAAACATAATTATTCTTGAAATTTGATTATCATAATCTGTAATCTAACACGGGTATTAAAACACATATCATTGCTTATAAACTATTTTATAAGCATTGTTTACAGAAAATTCACATGATGAATTCAATGAAGAAGTGCTGGAAGTTATAAGATTATTCAATAAATTCTTATTGATTAAATTACATAAACCGACTATTATTCGGAACAAAATTTTTTCATTCTTTTCTATCATTCCTTGCAGTTTGTGATTCTGCAAAATTATTTAGAAAACAGTTTGTATGCGGAAATATATTTTGTATTCACCATATGTGTCGTCGTACCACCTATTATGAAATAACCCTGTACATACTAACTCCATAATCCATCCCATATCAATTTATCCCCGGTATATCGAATCGCAGCCTAAGTGCTCCTTTCCTCCACTTATATTTCTGCTTCCCGGACTTTCCCATTACATCATTGTGTCTCAGCACGACTCATGTTATCCGATTATTTCAAGCAGCTTTGTCTGTCGCGACGCAAATGCATTCTTCGATTACCACCAGTCTCAATTGTATTTTTCTGAGTGATATCTGCTCAGTCCATTTCGTCCACTATCCTCTAATTGTGTTTCTATACGTCATTCTTATTGAGAGAGGATGAAGGTTTGCACACGAATAATAATCAAGTGGTTCACAATCTGAATTCGTGTTGTTAGGAACTAGACAGTATCTTAATAAGAGATTTATCCAGCGTTCGATAAATTCCTAGAAAATTTCCTTATTTTAATTTTACAAACCACCAGTCAAATAGTACATATAAGTATCTTTCCGATAAAACTGAAAATCATATTGTGACAAATGAACGAATTCAATATTTAAAAACAAACGCAGATACGATTTTCCATTCCTATTATTTATGTCATTGTGTACCTACACTATATGATGTGGAGATCACAGACATTACTGAATTTAATATATGAATTTTTGAAACGTGAAACTGATCTATACCGAAAATCAAATCTATAGAAAATCAAGCATATGTAGATTAATTTTGATATTCCAATAATACAGTAATACAAATTACTTCTCAGACGATGTAACGTTTAAAAAATAATTAGCAAATGATTTTAAAATTCTAATCGGTAATGTGTATTTATACCCTGAAAACCAGTTGCGTACAAGTTTTGAGAAAATTTCCAGCAAATAATGACAAAAGTTGTCTAAAACACCATTGGCACCTGTTTCCACATTTGGCTTAGGGTTTGCAGGCAACGCTTGCTGACAAAATGGTAAAGCAAATTGGCAGCAAGTCTTGAACCTGTGTTCAAGCCCGCATCAAGATTTTTTGTGGCCCAGGGCTATCCTATTTTCGAGGGCTTCCTTGGTTGAAAAGCGGCGAAGGGGGGGATTTTTGTAATACAGTACAACAAAATACATAAATCTTCAAAGATTGAAATGTATTTCAAATAAAATTTAGTAACACTTTAACATAACAAAATGGAAGGTTCAGAAGGGAGCCCCCCTGGAATGTGGGGCCCGGGGCTACAGCTCCCCTAAATCCCCCCTTGATCCGGCGGTGCCTGTGTCCAATTGGGGGCAAAAACGGAACAGAGTCTTATAAGCAAATCTTGCATCAAACTTTTAGCCATAACCATATAACAGGCATTAGACAAAATTTGGCCTTACAGGTTTGTCTGACTGGGTATGTATTACATATAAAATTTGATGGGCAAACGACTTCTGTTCCGTATTTCATATTCATATTTTAATTTCCCGTTTTCACTAGGTTAATATTAATGTTTTATAACTTATGAATGACCAAGTGAGAATGATAATTTTACCAAAAAATTACTAACGCTCATTTCCATTTTTCGATAAGTTACAACTCTCAGAGAACAATATTTTCAACTCAACGAGACTCGATTACCTGCGTCGCAGGTAGAAACACTTGACCAAGATACTGTTGTCAGCATCGTATCAGAAATGCAATTACATATGTCGGACAGTAAATGAAAACGTTGTAACCGGTGCGGAACGAATAAATAGGCCGATAATTTTTTTAATAATTTGCTAATCAGCCCATCAGATGGACACCTCGTTAGCGGTGGTATTGACTTAGTTAGCCGATAAGTTCTTCTCGTATATTGCCACCGCTAAGAGGGTTTAACGGGTATCCGTAACCACCCTCGTGGGCACTTCGATTTTCCAATCGGCATAGGACGCCGAAACGTACACCGGAGGAGTACAAAACAAACGAAGAAAGAACGCTCGAGCAACAGCTGATCGATATGGTACAGATTCGAGGTACGGTTAACAAGAATGCTGTCAATAAAAGAACCAAAAGCTAAATTTGACATATTATTTCTATGAGTTGTGCATTGTAATAGCACACGTAAGATAACTGAAAAGTGAAAAGTCAACAATTTGCAGACAAAAATTTTTTAAATATGAACAATATTCTCTGTATAAAACCAAATCATTATTTTGGATTTAAACATTAGGAATGTAAAAGTTTTCTTATCGATAATGAGAATATTGACTATGCGGGTGGTGGTTTTTATCGTATACCTCGTGATTCACACGAGTGTAATAATTAGATAATTGATAGAGGTGCAAGAAGTTAAGATACAAATGTATAAAATTAATGTCATATTGTGTTTATTCAAACAATTCGATAGTCCCATTTCCGTACAACATAGAGGTTCTATTGTACAGGTATAATATAAGAATATATCGTCGAATTTTCATTTTTATTAAAGAAGAAATAATTTCTCAAAATTCCAGTTACAACATGGTCTATTTTTAGTATGTGTTACAAGAATCCTCAAATGTTTTCGAAACATTATACTGTTATGTGAATTATAACTCTCAGTGGATCAGAGCAAACGTTTTGATAGATTTTCTGTGGACGATTTTATGGAAAAAATAAAGAATTATGTAAATATACCATGTGACAATGTTAATGTAACCCAGTAAATTGTTGTTTAGGACCAAAAATGATGCAATTGAGTGTGCTTTATTGTTTGAAGTATATTTGAAATTAAGCCGCTGAACGGAAACTAAAAAATTAAAGGAATAAATGTTACAAATATCGCAAAAACATTTGTGATCTGTTTGAAGGAGCTGTTATGTCAATCTCACTCTGTGGTAGGCTGTAAATTTATTAATATATTCTAATTTAATTACATAAATTCATTGATTGATAATATTCAAAAATTTTATTTATTAGAATACAAATTTCTATGGAGAATAATATTTTATAAAATAATAATTATTTACTTCACAAAATTATTATTATTAAAATATAATTAAATTTATTAATAAGCTATCCTTTTACAGCAAACCCCTTGAAACTTATTTGTATTAATACTATACCTTTTTCCTGTCATACTTATACCTACTACACTTGAGTATGACTAGCAACATAACCTGTCTAACAGGAAAATCGTTTTATTACAGGTGACAATCTGTATTCGTGCGGTCGCGACTCCGGCCAGGAGTAGTCATTGGGGTACATGAGAGGACATGAACTACTCGCAAGGTAAGTTATTCGATTTCGATCGAACGTCTCTATTAAACCGGTGTCACAATTTCTATTCAATCAGAATACGGCGTTGATACGAGTGCCAATATACACAGGACACGTAAACACCGTGTACGCGGAAAATTCGCCGAAGGTTTGTCGCCGTTCGATCTAGAACGAAGCCCGAAGCCAGAGCGCCAGCGGTCTGGAACAGTTCGGAAATTCACTCAACTAATCAAATACCGCTAAAACCGCTAAACAAGTTAGGTTAGCAATCTACGTGCTCCGAATGGCAACTCCGAACTGCTCTGCGGCTGCGAAGCGCGAAAACGCTCGCGACTGCTTCCGCAATCCGCACACCAGCTTCATCTTCTCCTCCTACGGAATCCCTTAACGAGGAGAAACGATTCGACGCAGACGTGTCCGATTCCGCCTCACAGTGACTGGAGTCGTTAACGATTGTCGTTGCAATATCTACGAAATTGCGCGTGGTTTTTTCCCGTCTTGCTTCACCCTTCGTGAGCAATATTTTTTCACAATCCGTAGGCAGTCGTTTATATCTAAGCCTAATTTTCTTAATGTTATAGGCCTTCGAAAAATCTGAAAAATTTGTGATCACTTATAAAAGTGTCTCGGCTGAACTTTACTTCCCCGGACCAAAAATTATCGACTTTGTTTTATATCTTCTGGTAGTATTCAGCGAATAGAATCTAAAAATGCAAGTGTTAAGTTTAAGAATCCAGCGGTTCAAAAATTATGCGTATGTAAAACCAAGCATTTTTAGCGTACTTTACAGGTTAGTTTAACGCCATATTGACTTCTATACGAAATTCGTCCAATCAGTGGTGTCACTGCTTGTAAGAAGATGCACGTGACGGCGGCCATTTTGGCGGGATAATTCAAATATGCTTGTAAAGAGGAATCACTTAATCAAAGCAAAATACTGATTCTGAGTAGGTTTGATCTAGATCAGGTGGCGTGAAGGGGGTTTGGGGGAGGGGTGGCAGCTCGAACTTTAAACTAATGCCACAAAGTCTGATTGTTAGAGTATTAATCAGTTACAACTTGCAGTAAAGTAATCCCATGTATAAATATAAATTAAAAATAAATACAATAAATGTTTTCATATACGTGTTTCTAAATATGTTCAGTTAACGCGTTCATCTGTTATTGCCTGTTTCTATTTATAACGAATATAGCAAGAAATTAATTTCATATTCCTGGAAATATTCAGAAATATTAACATAAATAGAAGTAAAGAAATCAAATTCAATACAAATCACTAATTATTTGTCATTATAATAACTTATTATTTGTTATCTACTATTTGTTATTCGTAAGTATACCCAACTCTATCATCATCACTACCACACGTTGTATTTTTCATTACAGAAATAATTCGAAATTCTTGCAGTCGGTAAAAAGAAGAATATTGCTCGGTATAGTCATACGAGGCACTAGAAAAGGAAACTTTGAAAAATAGATCGTTGCGTAGCGATCTGAATCAGCTTACGGAATGCATAATAAACAACACGGTGTAGATTTGCATGTGAATTCCTCTAAAGGCGTGTATGTATTAGGAGAAACATGTTAGCAGTGTGCGCGAGCAGGTAGGAGAGATAACGTCGCCTGTCAAATATGAGAACAATTAGGGGGATGGAAGGTAAGGGGATGCAAGGGAAAACATCTTGACGGGTTCGACCACACGTGTCTCCTAACCCTCGGAATAAAGTGACCCCTTCAACGTGTGAGGAGTGTAGCCATACGCGATTCTCCCACAATTAAAAACTCGTTCGATTTACATATATGCTTCCCGGTGACTTTTTTCGTTTGTGTATATTGTTGGAAATATTAGTCCGAGGCCTTTGATATTTAAAAGAACTACGCTCTTTCGACGTTCTGGGGTAAGTGCTGTGCGCTCAATCGCAGTCCTCTTACCAAAAGGCATCGCTGCCTTCCCCACTCCGTGGCCACCTAGGAATAATGTCCTTATTGTAAAGGCAACACAGCGTCGGGCTGCTTGCCATCTCTCAACTTTCACTCATCTGTTTCACATAAACAACCTTCGACGCCACCGATAGCCGAAGGACCCAACGTGGTCTCCTGCCACCACTGCGACGCCAGGTCTGTTTAGTCTCATACACCCTCTTTCAAGACCACACGCATTCTAGAAAGCCTATCATAAATTCTCCCATGGTCAATGAGCGATAGGCTATCCGCCTTCGACTCCACTTAAAACACGTTGCCGCTAACATATGGTATATGGCATCTGAGGAACGCGTCGAGTCTTTTACATAATGGCTTTCCAAGCAAAATTAAATTCTTGTGGGACCATGCAGGGATCGTCGGTGATCATCTAACATCGAAGATGCTACACCGGCGAAAAGTTTCGTATCGAGCTTTATAAAGAACCGTCGTCCAGCCAATACCAGATCGCTGTTGATACTTATCATAAATGATAAAGTAGAGACATTCAATGTTATAAAGAAATATTATTCCATATTGTCAAGATATTCCATGTCGTGACTATCAGCCGGATACTAAACCTTTGATTTGGCGGAGATACCGGTAAGAACGTTTCCGAAAAATTAACCTTGACCTTGAATTTGAAGGTCAAATTTTTTTATCGTTGCATTATATTCTACTCATCGTAAGGATCAAAAAGTCTGGAAGAAACCATGAGTCGGAAGTTAAATGTTCTCTTGAAAAATGATGTTAAAGTTGCATTCATTCTCAAACTGTTTTTATTTGTAATATATTGAATCTCGCAGTCAGATACAACTCAGATATCATATTATTGGCAAAGCAGTAGGGATTCTTCATCTTTAACTTTATCTTTTATTCGAAGGTTTCAAGTAAAACTTCGAATAACTTTCGGCAATGTGCGCGAATATTGCCAGAAAAAGTTTGCAATGTCATTAGAAAAGCTGGTTACAATAGCTGTGTAGCCAGAAGAAGACCTTTTAGTAGTATGAGTAATGAACGAAAATGTTTGGAGATTGCTAAATCACATATTGCAAAGGATCTACGCTCCTAGAATACCATCAGATCCAGTATTATTGGTTTCCTACAAACTAAGGTCTTCCGTCTGAATTAAAAAATTTTGTCGAGATTTGTCACTAAATCTACTTTCATCTTTCCTACTAGTCATGGGACACCTTCGTGTGTAATTTATATTTATGCCAGATAATTGTGCCTCATTAAATTCATCTCACAAAAGGTAATTGTAGTATAAATAACAAAATATGGTATTCCATTTCAAAAAACAAAAAAGAAAATCTATAATTATTATTATTAGAATAATTTTTCATATTTTCACTCGCTTACGAAGTGTTTAATCGTTCTTACTTAAACCAGATGCATTATAATATAGCAATAATGTATTGTACTATGTGTGTGGTATATCAAATATGTAGCATAATCGCAATCAATAATCGTATTCAACATCATTCACTTAAAAGCGAATGGTTTTACATCTTTTTATTAAAATTCTCTCTTGAATGTATCCATTTAGTAGAAAAAAATGAATAACAGTTAAACATACAATAAATACTATTTAATAATGAATTATTTAAAACAGAAAACTTGAGAAAACAGTCATAATACAGTGATTAATTTTCACGATTTTCGAAATTTACAAAATGTATATAAAAACTGAAAGCAATGGTAAAAGCTCTTGCATTTTACATTTCGAACTATGAACATCGCAAACGGAAGTGCCTGCTCGTTTTTAATAAATTACTCAGCGCAGATATGTTTTAATACGGTGTATGGATATGAATTCGTTTTACGCATACTTCTCTACTACTAATAAATACGGAATAAACGCTTTATCGTATTCGACGAATTATTAACGTATTGTTTTGTGAGCCGTCGAATCGTCAATCGAACGATATCATGATTCGACTCGCACTGCCGTGAACCAATACGGGCGGATTCTCTTTTGAATCCACCTAGAATTTTAAGGCCCAGGCCACGGCCAATTTTAGTACATACCGGACCATAGTAAATTTGGCAACGCTGTCATCAGTCCTATCAGCCGTAAGGAGGAACCGGTCGCGTTATCAACTTATGTGGATTTGCTGTGATCAATTGTGTTTATATAAGTGGAATTTATATGCGTAGTTTATAAGTGTAATTATTTTAAATGTTATAAATAATATGTCAGTGCAAAATGTTAGAATTGCCAAAATAAAATAATATGGTAAATATAAAACAATCATAACATTCATTTCTGTTCCGTCGTAGACCGAAACGACGGTTACAGTCAGACGATACCGTTACTTTTTATTATTTTATTCCTTCATTCAGTCGAAAACATTCATTAGAATCACTCGTTCGCAAACATTCGGTCGCAAAACACACTCGTTCGACAAGAGTCACACGGACTCAAGACATTCACGTACTCGTATCGACAAGAGTCAAACGGACTCAATTCATTCGCATTAACTCGTAATCGAACAGTCATTCGACAACAATTATTCGAAACCTCGCACTCGTTACGACTAGAGTCACACGGACTCAATTCATTCGACAACATTCGCATCACGATTCGTCAGCTCCAACGGTCGAGCAATTATTAGGTTTTCTCACCAGAGAATATTGAAACAGTTGCCTAATATTAATTTGGCGGGCAACAGTCGCAACCGGACGCGTACCACGACGGTCGAGCCTGGAATTTACAACTCCAGGCGGATTCGAAAGAGAAATCCACGCGGACGAACGCGACAATTTCGCATTGGACAACTTTTTAGCATTTTTATTAATAAATATGAAACTGTAATGAAGTTAAGAATAAAGAGCATGTTAGGATTGAAATCTGCTTGCTATTGCGTACTACCACTTTATCCTGACTTAATAATTAATGAACAAATTGAATATACTGAAGAAATATCAAAGTATGATCAATTTGATATAATTTTTTAAAGCAACTATCTATCAGCTGAAATATATGACTCCAGTTTATTTTATATATCTGGTTATGTTCCTTTTAAAATGTCAACAAAAATGAATTGTTCATCTTGTTTATCACTTCTACTATTCTCTGATTATTATAGTGTATCTGATAAATATTTCTAAGAAATATCCAGTGGGAACTTAAAAGTCCCCTCAGAAGTTCTTATCTTACAAGGAAATGCACGGAAGTGTCCCCTTCCGATTTTGATGAAACTTCGTATGTCTGTTAAGCAGTCAAAAATAAGGGATACGTATTTTTTTTATCGGCTGAGACTCGACTTTAAGGGATGAAACTACCCTTCGAAGTTTTGACCCAAAAGTACTATCTCGAAAACCAGAGGAGATACATGAAAACTTCTAATGTACGAGGTTTGTGGTTTTTTATGTAGAATAATATGGTGCTAATAAATTGTTCAAAATATAATTTGTTTATAACAAAAAAATTGTTTACAACTTTATTTTACAACTTATTCAAATTTACATAATAACAAAAAGTAACGTGCGTTTTATTCCAAATCCATTGGTATATTTGTTTTTCAAATTGCCTCTTTTATAAAATAAAAGATTCATGTGGAGAAGGAAAAACTAAAATCGGTGCCGAAGTTAAACAATTCATTTCAAAAGCTTCACCCGAATTGCGTGTTCAAACAAAATCCTTATTCTTCGTCAAATCATATAAAGGTCTAGCAATGGCAGAAAAATTTTTAACAAACCGTGAGAAATAAGTACACAATCTTAGAAGACTCATAACGTCGGATTTATTTTCTGTCCAATCTTTGATTGAAAAAACCTTTTCCGTATTTGTACGTTTTTAATACACTCTTCAGACACGATATGTCCCAAATATTTTACCTTCTGGAAGAAAGAATATTTCTTTGGACTAATCAAAAAGTTTGCTTTTTGTAACCTAACAAGCACCGAATGTAAATTTTCTAATACCTCTTTAAACGTTTTTCCAAAAATAATTATACATATCATCTAAATAGACAAGACATTTCTTCCACGTTAATTCTCCTAAAACATTGTCCATCAATATTTCAAAAGTAGCGGAGCATTACACATACCAAAAGACATGACTTTAAATTGCCATAAAACTTCTCCAATAGAAAATGCTGTTTTCTCACAGTCTTCCTCATCAACCTCAACCAACCAATAACCACTCTGTAAATCCAAAATTGAAAACCAAAAAGATCCTGCAAGTGTCATCAATTCGAGGTAAAGGATAAGAATCTTTTCTATAATTAGTTATATTATTCACTTGACGATAATCAACACAGAATCTCGTCCAACCATCCTTCTCTCTTACAAGGACAACGGGAGAAGTCCAAGAACTACACGATTTTTCAATAACTCCCTGATCTTCCATTTTCGTAATTAATTTTCGTACCTCGCCTTTTTGGTAGAAATTCTACGAAAACATGTCCAATTTTTCTACACCCCCAACATGTTTGTTCCTTCTTCCATTTCCTGAATTATTTCGAAAATAATGAGAATTAGACAAATTGTTTTGTGAATTACGCGGTCCAGGAGTTCTAAAATCATTTCGGTTATTCGAATTCTGTCAAAAAGCAGACATTTGACAGAATTCGAATTTTGACAGTTCTCTCGATGAAACGGAAGTCCTGAATTTAAGAAAGGATCTCTCTGAAATCTTGAGTGAGGCTTATAAATTTGTTTGGAGTTTCAATTATACGATGAAATATCAGAATTTTTCTCATAAGTAGAATCATGTAAAGTTTCTATTTTCAATACTATTTCGAGTACCTCATCTAAAGAAACGGATTTAATAAAAGCGAGTGTAATATCCTTCCTCAAATTATTATTTCTAATAGCCTCAACGAATTTCTGACAAGCTTGCTTGTCGCGATACTCAATGGTGGAATCAGAGAAAACCGTCTGCGATAGAAGACAAATTTGATTTGCCATTGTTTGTAGGAATTCTCCAACATTTTTCTTATAGTTATAAAATTTATATCGGTTTAATTGAGTCAAATATTCACTTCCATATTCGATATTTAATCTAGAAACTAATGTGTCAAAATTAGTCCGCATGGACTCCTCCATACACGTCAAAACAGATAGACCTTCACCTTCGAGGGAATCTATCAAAGCTAAAGTTTTTGTTCTTTCATCCCAATTATTTATTTCAGCTAGCGTTTGAAACTGTGTCAAATATTGTTTTCAGGGTGTTGACTCGAGAGCGAATGTTTCGCATCGAAATGAATTTATTTTTGTCTATTCTATACAGGTGTCGAATCTAAAACTTGTCGCTCACCTTTTTTGGCGATTTCTTGCGACGCGTAACGGTCACGGTCCTAACCCGCACGCGTGGCTATTAACCTTCCCGGTTATTAACGTTGCAGCCTTTACCGCTGATCGTGTTCAAATCTTCGGTGTTTGTTGTATGCACGGGTCAGTGACCAGCCTGCGCTCGCGAATATTTACTATCGCAGTTGTCGACGCCGACGACAGCTGATCGGCCGTTTGGCGATCGCGTTCGAATTTCGGTTGCACTCAGGCATCTACGCGCCTTTGTCGCCGGAGCGATGTATTGCCCCTACACTCCCAATTGGAGAGGCTCGGTCTTCAGATCGATAATAACTCCCATACCGTTCACTACTTGTGTTGTATTTGTCTTCAGTTACCTGCTGTGCATAGATTCTTATTATTCAACTAGGTTAAACAGTAGTAGATTAATTATTGTTTAATACCTTTCACACAATATTAATTTAACGTGTGAGGTCGCAAAACACCAAAGTGGCGAAAGCAGTCTTTCCCTCCAAAGGGAATTTCAGTGCGCATGCGCGGCATTAGTATAATTATGAGGACCCTAATGTTTCACAGTCGTTCGTAACATCACGTGTTGAGTGTATTGTAAATAAAAATCATAACATTCTATATACTTTTTTTTCATTACTGACTTCTAATATGGAAATAAATATTTTTTACACCGTATGATTCTGTATAATTACTTTTACAAATGTAACATTACTTGTAAATAAAAATAATACTGACTGTTCCTATTATTCACAAAGGCACTATAAAACAAATCTTAGTCTTCTAAAAAAAAAGTCTTCTAAACAACTCTTCATTGTATGATTGGTTGACTGAGTGGATATTTGCATGATTGGCTGATCGAATGATTCTTTAATGTGATTGGCTACGGTGTGGCGCTACTGACGTGCATGATATGTACTAACATTTTTCTAACTAATTTCACTTTCTTGGTTCTGTTTTTGTCTGCCGCCTCGTGTATAAGAGTGTAACCGTCTTCGTGTTTTGTTCTTCGCGTTAATGTTATTTTTCTTTTGTATTTTCTGGAATAAAATCTTTATCAAACCCTAACAAAAATTAAGCGTCTTTTTTGGTACTATTTAATAATACCGCCATTCATCATACCTCAGCGTTTACAATTCTTCTTGCACAATGTCACTTTCTTCTTTTATTTACTGTAACATAGAAAATGGTGAAGAGACACTATTGTAACGAACCGGCAACATTGCGCCAAATTCGACTCAAGGTCATGAAATTTGGGACATCAAACATCAAAGATACCGCTCGAAATGTCGCCACTTATTTAGTTTGAATATTTTTCAGATCATATTATGAATTCGGAGTAAATTATTACAAACCGCATCCTCATAAATTTTCGTAAATTCCGTATAAAATCCCGGTTTTAAGAACACTCTGTATATCACGGTTTCCAAAAGAATTGGCATTTCATTCAATAGAGAGGGTGCCGTCTAGTGTCGATATTGCATGATCCATAATACATCCCGATTTAGAATATTGGATTGAGCGTGTACTCTCACGACTCTTCGAGGGTAATCCCACGATCGGTGCCTCCTTTCGACGGCATAAAAAGAAACTGAAAAAACGAGTTGTATGCCATCGTACCGAATGGAAGGCAAATAATGAATTTAGTCTCTTTTAGAAATTATTGACGGAATCCATTGCTTCTACTGAATGCATGGCCAACCGACCAAGAAAGCCAGTACCTCCCTCGTGCAGCACCCACCACCCCACTCTTCACTCCCTAACGTAATTACGAAACTCGTCCTCGACAGTACCAAAGGGGTTGTTTCTTTGTAAATGTTTCCCCCATCAACCTTCATAAAGCCGATGTTTACTCGGATGACCACTTTCACCAAAAATCTTCATCACAAAGTTCACGAAATTTTCGACGTGTGACACTATTTTAGAAAAATAATTAGTGTTATCTTTCACGTCTGTGACGGGAAATTATTGTAACTAAAACAAATAAATAATACAACAAGGAAAAATATTTATTTACACATAAACGAAATACAAAATTCTAATGATTTTACCAACAAAAAATTCAAGTTAACATAAAAAACTGAGTAATATTCTGGTATAATTTTTTTATTTATTAACAGCAACATAATTTTTTTTTTTCGGCAACTGTATACTGTAAGATAATATGGTAAAATACATTTCTGATGCTCGTTGTGCATACATAGATACAGGGTGAGGCACTTAAAATCGGCCACCCTCCCCTCCAAAGGTACGTACCCCCAATCAATTCGGAATACTCTTTCTTAACAATCTAAATCATGAAAATCGAATACTTTAAATTCATGAAGCAACAGTTTTTTGCGAATATAAAAAAAAAACTAAGCTTGAGAAACGGTGTATTGGGAAAAGTTGTTCAGAATATTGACCTTGACAACATATGTCAAGGTCAAGGTCCTCGGAACTAGGTCCCCCTTTTAAATAATTACCGAAATCGCAGACCAATGAGAAACAGGTATCATCAAAGCAACAATATGTTCCTAATTTTCTTCGTCGAACGAAAACTAAATTTGGTAATAAAGTAACGGATGAGTCATTAATCCGGTTAATGGAAGTAAAAAATCGTTTGCGAATCGTTGTGTTTTAATGTAAACGAAGGGAAATAAGAAAGGAATTAGAGGAAACGCGGATGAAAAGCCAGCTCATACAACAACCATCCGACTTATGTATTGTAAATACCATGGAATCTGATGACCTCTCGGCGATGGTCCCTTCATTACCGGCGCGGTTGCCATTGTTCCCGTGCTATAATTGAATTCCCAAGGCAGCCGCTGGCAACCAATCCTCATCCTCTCAGCATCAACGATCCGAGACCACCGTCGATTCCACGTCGAAACTCTACGAGATCCTGCTTTACCCCATTCAGTCGGGAATAATGCGATATGCCGACCCCGAAAGCCACGTCGAACCTCAGTTCGAGCGGAGTCATCTTAGCCGGAGTTAGCCTGATTTCATGCACAATTGTAAATGTCCGTTTCGTTACTGTCGGTTCCCCGACTGATTTCTCGACAAGATTTTCACTTTGAAAACGCACACGGGACTGTGAGTTTTATCAGGTAGTACTAATCTGAATCTGATAACTTTAAAGGAAAGTCAGTTTTCTTAATCTATTATGCATGATAGGTGCCATTGAATTGGTTCTATAGAACGAGAAATGTCATAATGGCTAGCTTCATTATTAGATTGTTACGAAAGTTTGTGTTCTCTAGGCATTCAAATACAAAGAAGAATAATTTTATAAGTACTTTTACGTGACCCAATACATATATCATTGATTATCGAGATTCTGTTTCTATGAAACAATTAAATTAATTCATGTAAAACCAAATATATCATAAACTTTAAACCTTTATCTATAATCCTTGCAAAGGGTATAACAGGTCAAGGGGGTCAAAAATGCTTTTAGACCGACTGTTTTTTTTTTTGACAAGCTATCGAATGGTGGATTACACATCCAAATCGGTCTAAGGGTACTGAGATGAAATTTTAAAAACAAGAAATCGTATCTTGGTTCGTATGTTGGATAGAATTTCTTATTTGCATTCGCGCAAAAATAAGCCTGTCAGTTTCGTATTAAATATTTTGCTCCTTGGCCGCTCAGGTCCGAGATATACGCCGATAAGTAAAAAAAGATACTGATTTTTGCGGTTATGCCGTTTCCAATTGTTTATTATTGCAAATCTTGTGTTACTTTTAAGAGATCCTCATTCCTAATTAAAAGTAAGTTTGTTTTCATGACTCACCTCTAATTCGGCTGGACTGGTCCGTAAAACTGACAAAAATCCTTAATTGTCCTGCACATGGTTTTTACCTGCCCCAGGACTGCAGGGTTTGGTCGTCAACGATTGCTAAAGGCGAATTCGGAATAAAAGGTCGCCAAGAAAGTCATCGGCTCGCTACTCGGGTGAAATTTCCATATCATAAAATTCGGAGCCTTAAAGAAATCGTGCTCATATCGGGTAGGCCAAATGAAGCGTTACAAAATGCTTCCTCTAAAATCACTGCAGATATCGACTTCATGGATTTTCAATGAAATGGGACAAGGGAGATGATCATTTGGTGTGTGATACATTTTTCTGGAGCGGCTAGTAGAGAGACAAAGGAGCCCTCATTCATTTATTAAAATGGAATGGCGTTTTGTTTTTTGTTAGATTTTTTATTCTGCATATGTAGTTGAAGAGGTATGATGAAAAGTTAAATTATATTCTAACTACGTATAGAGGTAAGTATTTTAAGCTATTCGATTCTGTTTAAAATCATGCTCTTCTAGTTATTTGTTTGGTGACATAATTGATTTTATTGTTATGATAGATACCACCTTGAAACGAGTAGAGTACAATGTGTAATTTTTGCATTAAAGAATGAAGCTCTGTTAATAATTCTCGTTCATAAAAATTACGTTAAATATAAGTACCAGGGGTGTGCAGGTACTCGAAGTCACGGAATTCCCGAGCCTCGGGTCGGGATAAATCGGGCGAGATTTGCCGGGATCCTGACAGTATAAATCGCATCTCGAATGATATTTTCGAGAACTTATCCATCTAACAGCAAAAAATTACACTATACCATACGAAGCCATATTGAATCTTCAGGTTCACGGCACAAAATTATAAATACTAAATAAGTTAATTATTCCAAATTGAATCCTGCGGTCAGACAGGGTTAATAATACAATTTTTAGTACACATTTCTTCATACGTTATGTTTTTATTAAGTAAAATAAATAAAGTGGCAGTATCAGGGATAATTATTCTATTATACAACATACAGGCATATACAGGGTGGTCCACGCTACTTGTACATATATTCAAAGATAAACAAGCATACAATATCATATGTATATATTTTATTTTAAATTATAATGTAAAAAACATAATTCCTCGACATTGTCCGGTAATAATTTTGACCTAGTCGATCTAACGATATTTCCTGCATTCGAAAATAAACCGATAGTTACCGCTATTTCTACTAATAGCGGAAGTTGTATTTTGTAACATTTCCACCAATTTACAGTGCCTATATTTTGTGGTGCAATTTCTTCGCAGAAATACATGCGCATCTTTCGATTTTTGGACATCTCGGGTGACTCCAATTCTCCTTCCAAATTTTCTAATTTTGTGTTGAAATATTTCATTAATTTTTATTCACCTAGAAGAAAACAACTGTAATACGTTACACTTATAGGAATTATTATAATTATAATATATATTGCTAGGTAATTTTGAAAACTTACTGTTATTAAATGTTTTCATTTTGACTTTGGTTATTAATAGTCATTTTTTGTTTTAATTTTTCAATCGCTTCATGACGCTGGTCTTCTGACAGAAAACGATCTTTGCAGCGTGGATCCAACATCATCGCCAAAATTAATGTACCATGTGTTGTCAGAGGTTCAAATCGCACCTATGAATAAAAACATTTAATGCAAGTTAATGTCTTGTTTCTAACTATGGGGTTACAATAAAGAATAAAAATTACTTTTAATGCCTGGCGAAGATTGTTGGAAATGTCGGCGATTATTTCGTTTGGCCAACTTTCCTGTGTAATCACACTTATTAATCCAGTATGCATATAATGAGATATACTGCGATAAGGTTGGATAACTGTCTCCGCACATTATCTTTGTGGCTTCCTTTATTGGTTGCAGGGCGTTGACCATTACTTCTATCAATTTCCATTCGTCGTCTTTTAAATTTTCTGGTCTATTTTCGTCTTACAGTATCATATTTAAAGGACTACGTAATAAAATTAATCTTTCAAGCATAACATATGTTGAATTGAATTGTATGAGCTGAAGGGTACTACATTTTCATTTACGGATAATTGCATTCGTACAAATTTTTCCCGAGGTGCTGATGACCATGAAAAAATTCCCACTATTGTTCTACACTTTTTCTGAAGTGCATTGTATTATGGAAGCTTTGGCAGTATAATCTTAATCGCTAATTGAATATTTTCAAAAATCACTTTATCTTTTCTTTCGAAGTTTAATTTTTTCTTCCTTCACAAACCAGCCAATATTCACTTCCGTTTCACTGTACCCAGCAACTGCATCGTTAGCGAGACCAAATGGCAATTGCTCGAATTTTACCTCGATGCCGTTTACCTCAAATTAGGCGAGATAGAGCGCGAAGGGTCTTTGTGCGGTGACGTACCCATACCCGGGCACACGCAGGAGGCGTATAAACGCGTCGCTACGAAACGTCCTGTCTCCTCCATGACTGATGACCGGCATTACGATTTGTCAATAACAATTGTCTCGTGTATAACTGCCTCGCGCAAACTGCAACTGATAGCTAACATCGATTGTTCACGTCGACGTAACTGTCTACCACTGGAGTGACCCATAATGCATCCGCAACCAAAAATCTGCCGCCGACAGACCGACGCGAGTTCGACAGAATAATCCCTAACGGTTGCTCTCGCTAATATACGGTATCTATGCTGTTGATTAGTCGTTAGTCGCCACCGCCGATCAATTCGATCGATCTGTCGATCTTCGTTTACACGCCAACGACACGTTTATTATTTCCTATATTTCGTTAACTTTTTCGTTTAACGCATAACAACGAGTCAGATGGTTCATTACGATGAAGTAATCGATGAAGTAATTTCGAATTTGTTTATAATCCGATGAATTTTGGTTTCTGTAGGTCGATGATGTCGACCGTAAATTCCTCGAAGTGTGCGAAATATAAATCGAAATGAATGCGAACTTTGATAATAAATTCGAATAATTTCTACTCGTTGCTGAGTTGTGTATTGTTCCATGATGGTTTGTAAATGTTTACTGATAACGTCTGTTGAATTTTCATGAATAGACGTTGAGTGGTTCGCAAATGACAGTCCTTCAATGATTTATCATTCCTATTGAAACACATTATATGCATGTACACCCACGAGCAAAGTCGGCTTCCGTTAGGGGAAAAAGTGGCGTAAGAAAGGAGCTTCCTATCATTTAGCAAAATTTATTTCAAATACTGAAATAAATGTTAAACCGAATGTTAATTTCGCATAAGTTTCAATAACTCCCAGACCAAGTGGTAGGAAGTCTTTCCCTTACATCACTTTTTCCCTTAGCGGAAGCCGAATTTGCTCGTGAGGGTACATGGAGTCTATCTGACATCTTATCCGAGAACAATAACTATTTTATAATGATAAAATCATAGTTATTATTTCGATTCAAATCAGTAAAAAAATAGAGATGACAGTGGACGTATTAATCAGAATTAGATGAACATACGAGTAGTGGACTAATCGTAGGATCGCTAAACATTGTAATGTCAGTCAATCGAACAGTAGCAATACTCTACTTCTTAATATGACTCTACATGTGTTTTACATTTGATCTAATTCCTTGGGAAGTTTTTACTAAAGCAATTACTACGTATACTTATTATGATGTAGATCTCACGATATTAAATTTTATGTTACATTTCTTGAAGATGATGAAAGTAATGGACATCAATTTACATATTAAAGAAAAGAACTGACAGAAACACTGAAAATTTTTAATAAAGGAAAAGCTCTTAATGAGGTTAACAATAATGATAATATATCTTTATTATATTGGGATGCGCAATAAGTCCTTGCCATTTTCAACCAGTTTTATTTTTATTTTCTATTTATGAGAACTTAATTTCTATTCTACGATCTAATCACCGTCATTATCAATAACATTCAGCTATTTGCTCGGCAAGTTTTGAATGCCTTTCTCCCAGAAAGATAGGGGCTGGTGTGCAAAAAAGTCACTAATCTACTTATTGAGGGTGGTATAATTGTCCAGCTTCTTGCCCAGCAGATGTCGTTTAAGAGTTCGGAATAAGTGAAATTCCGAAGATGCAATGCCCGGGCTGCACGACGGATGGGGTACAGTAGACCATCCTAGCTCCTTGAACTGCTAGGTTCAAGTGTTCAAATTCGCGGTCTGACATTTTGTTACAATGTGCCCCAGCCCGGGGTAAATTCTAACACGTCTGTTTTAGTTAGTTAAACACAAATATGAACACAAATAAACATTTCCAAAAAATAAAAATAAAAATGCATATCATTATTAAACATTCGATATACATAGGTTAAACAATCAGTGCTTCTTCACTGTGACAGATACAAGGAATATTTCTGTCAGTGCAGTTTTCATTTTCTTTAGAAGTAAAACCTCTTCCTGTTTTTTTTTGTATATTCTCATCCTAAAAGTAACTAATATTTCAGCAAATAGCAAGTTTGCTTTATCACCATTTAGAGCATGGTAAGTATATGTTACATTTTGCCCCAAGCAATTTGTTACAATTAACCCCGAGCTTGAATTTTTGCCGATTTTGAAATTTTGCTTGAGTTTTTCGTTAATATCTCGGTAACGAAGCCTCAGATTAAATTGTTGCTAAGTAAAAACTTGTTCTAATTCACACCCCGAGTGCCCCATTTCCGGGTCGGACAACATTTTCGTTACACCCTGTATAAATGTGAAAATAAACTCCTGTATCTTTCATCGAAAGCATTAATTGTAGGATTTATGTTGCTTAAATATTTGTTACTCCACTTGATGACCACTATAAGCATCTAAACTCTTAAATCCTTTTTTACACAAACTGTAAAATACTAGAACTGTATCCTATACAGGGCCGATGTGGAAACGATATGGAACCAATATTTCAAAAGGAACTGATATAGATGAGAACCTTTTTTGTCATAACAGTTAAGACATCATTTAAGTTTCTCATAATTGTTTTGGAAAGAACCTTTATACAACAGTTATTAACCGTTATTTGTGGAACCATCTCAACCCCTGGCAAACAGCAACAATTAATCAATTGTACTATACCACAGCACCAACCAGGAACGTTTCAAGCAGTAGTTTAATTCCCAGGAACCTAAGAATTTTCTTCTGAATACAAATTTATGAAAGTCAACCACAGAAAGCGATTATCTCGAGGTGCTAACAGATGAGGACGTGCAGCCGCGCTAGAAAGAAAGATATTGATCACGAATAAGAAAACTATGTTCCCCGAGCAATCCATTATCCATAACAACATTAACAAAGCGAGTTAACTCCATTCATCTTCCTGAAGAAAATACGAAACAGCGGACAGACTCGCGGACAAGAGAAATAAGAAAGTGAGCGAGCAGACCTGCGTTGTAATGTAGATGTATTTTTCCATCGCAAAATAGAAGATAATGTTGCCTACCTTAACAAGATTTCTGTCATTTGTACCCTTTCTAACATAATCTCTTGAGAGATCGTCATTCACGATTGCTACCGATGCTGAATATTTTCTTTTCTCGTTTCCTTCGGCTTTAATTAAAAAAATTTCGGTCGTTCCACCGACGCAAAAACTCGCTAACTTAAAATTTCGCGGCTTCTTTTTAAATCAAAATATTGTGCGCAGGTAACTGAACCGCGGGAATCATGACTGATTATGTTTTGACGGTGACGGATGAAGGGACGATGAATTAGCGCGATATACACATGTGTGAATTTGGTACGTATGATATGGATGTACTAGTGCATAATCGATAGTTGGCTTTCAACGTTACGATGGAATGTAAAAGAATATTTGCGTATGTATAAGTTCAGGAATTTCAAATTATCCCTATAAATAGCACTGTTCCACGCGTAAAATTCCTTACAACGACCAATAGGTTATTGAATACGAATCTGCAAACCGATCGTTTCCCAGCACGTCCATTAAAAAAAAACAATTTTAAAAAAATTGCAAATTGTGAACTTTGGGGGTATGTTGTGTTTTTACAGTAATAGTTATTCAGTTACTTTTGATTGCAAATAATTCTATGGACTCTCCCGACCAAAATGATGTGAATTGATAATATATTATAGATTTCCAAGTACGTTTAACAGTAGAACTATCAAGCAAGTCAAAATGACTTGTCAATACACTCTTACAACGACGATTAAAATGTTATGACAATACATTTTCTCAGATCTTTTGCACCTTTTATTACGATATGAAAGTGAAGAAATTAGTCAATTTCTAAATTTCTAAATTCTCAAAAGTTTTTCACTTTCATCCACCGATCGAAGCAAATAAGCGTTTATCGTAGGTAGTTCTAGTGTTAAATAATGATCAAAGTGAAAAGGACACCGGAAAACTAAGGGTCTAGGAGAAAATATAACCATAGCCTGCGATAGAGCAGATCGTACTATTGTACTACGGAATATGTCAAGTAAAGTTACAACATCTGTTTTGTTTGTGATAGAGAAGCGAAATAGTTCAGCAAAACACGCAGCGATGGTAGTGGTACTCAGTGACGGCGGTCGCTTTGCCTGGTCTAGTGGTTGCCGAAATTCAAAGTCATTTCAACTCGTGTTGACGTTGGCTACAATGTCGCATTATAAAAAGCACAATGCAATACACAAAAAAAGTTCACGACCTTGAAATGACCTTCAAGATGACCTTGGGGGAACATTTTTGTTACCACCAGATAGACTCTTGAAATCGTACGAACTTTTCTTCATTTTTTCTTACTTTCAGTACCAGCGGAAATAAATCAGATATTCATTTTAAGTGAGACAATCTATGCGTTCGGCGAAAAGTATTGCCGTGATTGTCGAATCTACATCTGTGTACGACGGAAGCTATTAATATTGTTTATACAATTCTATATACATTCGGAAAATCGTTAGCCTATGCTTCCGACACATGAAGAAAGATGTCTTATAATGGAATTAATGACCGCAATACTATTCGGGTTCACAAGCATTTAACGTCAAGGGGTGATTTGAAACAACTTTTTTCCTTAGCGAAAAAGTTCTCCGAGGCTTTCTTAACGAGATATTAACGAAAAACTCTGATTGGTCGAGGTATTTCGTTGATATCTCGTTAATAAAGCCTTGGAGAACTTTTTTGCTAAGGAAGAAAGTTGTTGCAAATCACCCCAGGAATCACCACTTTTAAGAACTTATAACTGTTTTGGGACACGCTGTATGTATGTAGACGTTTTTTTTTTTTTTATTTATTTGAGCTTAGATTGAACTCTGAAAGAAGAGTTATAAAGCTTTACATAAGGCTTACAACTAGTTACACAAAAGAGTTACAAGTATTAATGACTAAATCATTATTCATGGCTTAAACACTACTTATGGAACGTTAAACTCTTATGTTACATTTTTTAAAGAAATTATAAACTAAACAACATGCCTCGATGTTCGGTTTGTAGAGCAAAGATCTCACATTAAGCGGTGGAAATAAGCCAAGCTTACTTAGCTTTTCCATCAGTTCGATTCTTTGAAAATCAAATAAAGGACATTGCCAAAGCACGTGATTTAGATCCTGCGTTTCAAAACCGCAGTTACATGTAGCATCTTCTATAATGTGAATACGTGCAAGGGATGCAGAAAGGTTATAGTGATCTGATCTACAGCGGTTGATCATCACTATAACCTCACGTGGGAGATTCATGTTTGAGAACCATGGCTTAACACTGTATGTAGACATTATTACGTGATACCTGAATATATTCTGTAGTAATAAATTCTTCCAGGGATTGATTTTTAGGGTCGTCATAGGAGAGTTGACCTTTCGAATATTAATAAGTGTAAATAAACGTTTTAATTAGGTGAAATCATTCACATTGCTTTCGAGTAATGTTAATTCATACTTAGACCATTAGAATTTCTTTATGTCATTGCCAATTTACATTATGAACAGGAGCAAATTGATAGCGCAAATTGAATTTAATGAATAACATTTACAGTCAGCGGACAATTATCATACGTACAAAGAAATCGCAGAAAAGAAACAAAGAGAAACCTCGTATTGTGTATCACGCGACATGTTTCTCGGCTATTTCGACCTCTCTCTTCGTTTTTATTTTTCAGAGCAAATTTATCGTTCGTTTACTCACAGCTGCAGTAGCACGCGGTAGTCTTGGAAGAAATTGGCGAGTGTCCTCTCGGCTTTCTTTTCGTTCCTTCAACCGTTTTTCCTTTTTCCTATTATTCTTCTACAATTTAAGATTTCTACCCGCCGCTTTCCTCTGCCTTCCTCCAATCGGAATGTTATACAAAGAAAGAACGCGTGTCGAGAAACTAAAAAATAGAAAACAGTGAAATGTGAAAATAGAAAATAAAATGTTCTGATAAAACTTTGCAATTCTTTTCTGTAGGGAATTACAATGTGACGAGTGATTCGAATTTTATTTATTGCAACTTGCAATAGGAAGTTATTTAGTACTTTGTGTATTTTCAGTAACTCCAGTACGTAGGAATAGACAGTATTTGTTCAAATTTCAGTTCATCTTTTTGTTATGAAATTCCAAAAGTCGAAAATACAGGAAAAATGGACTAATCGGAATTGGCAGCGCGATCATAAAACATAATGATGTTGCCTTGGAAAATGAATTTGAATACGAAGTTGCGTTTATTGAATTATGAGGTAACATTCATTATAAATCCATAAAAGTCGTAGTCCAGGGATAAAAGAGTGAGATGAAACAATTTATGTGAAGGTGTCGCTCGTTTTTTCCACCACCCTACTGTGGGTAAAACTGAAACAGCCTACATATTGCAATTTATAAGAAGACTAATAAATATCAATTGTAGGGAGAGTACTGTGCTTCCATTACCTCTGTCATTCTTCAAACACTTATGTATCATTTCTATCTAGCTTTACACAGATCTTAGGCTTCATTTGCGATTATTAATCTTTTATTTATTAATTGTCAAAATATGGACCGTTTATTTTGAAAGTGGTGCAAGTCCATTTTCTTTTGTTTCAAGAAAATTAAATGTTAGCAGATCTGACAATTAAAAAATATAGGTTTTTTTTAACAAAGCATTGGCATTTTTTAAGATATTAAATACTAACTAGTTATAAACAAAAAGTTTACACTAAATTAAGCATAAATTACGTCATATCTCATTTTTTTTAAAAAAGGACTTACACCACTTTCAAAATAAACGGTCCATATATCAAATCATACTTTTAAGAAGATGTTGAGGAACACAGTGGAGGTTTTCCTAGTCATCGTTCCCTAACGCTACATGTCCACATGAGCACACCTCTCTAGAGTAGTTTTCAGACCTGTATTCACTTGAGGCGAGACTCCTGCGAGTTACACTCTTGACACGTTGTCTCCAATATCAGTATCAATATTTTTCTTATTCCTTTTCCAGGCCATTATATGTAGGTTATTATTTTCTGTTTGTTGGGTCCATTTGAAAAAAGACTTATGAAGTTAAACAATATGGACACAATTACACAAAAAAAAAGAAAACCCAAGTGAAATCGACGTCATTGTACGAGACTATTATTTCCCGCATGATGTCCGAACAGTAGGTACTTATCAAGGAAGAAAATTCCATCGGCGACGGGAAAATTAGAGAGTGATGAAGCTTTGGCTAATGGTCTTTGATCAATTGCAAAGGGGCATCGTTCGCATACTCGTGCCCGTCGCGCAAGGAACTACGATTTTCAATCGTTCGGAGACTTTGTCTTCGTTGGCGGCGTTTATGACAGAGAAACCACAGGCAGAGGGTGGAACTTAGCTCAGCCGTGATCCAGCATAATGCGAGAGCAATTTGGTGAATAGAGTTAATTCAATAGAGACCCTTGAACACGCCACTGGGTCTTGGGGGGGGGGGGCAGGTTCTGGTGGATGTTAACCTCCTACAAATATTGCGCTTCTTCTGTGCCTGACCAAAGAGTCTTCTAGGCTCTCTATTTTACAATACTATGTAGTTTAGAATTATCGAATAAACGAAAATACTCAAAAACTTTCAAATATTATTTAATATAATTGATACTCTTATTTATTAAAACAGTTGAATCTATTTACGTTTATAAAACAATAGATCGTCCTTGACCGACTTTGTCCTTTTTATTCTTAATCATATCAATAATATTCTACATAGCAATGATTTATAATTAATGGACCTACTATATACAGTTTAAGTGCGTTCTTGTGACATAATTAATAGAAAGTATCACTTCCATACTAACCTCATTATTTCTCCTTTTGTTTCATAAATGTTTTTCTCCGGTAGCTTTATTGAAGGTAATTCTTCGTAGGACCGGCATATTGGAAGAGGGAAGTCTTCGCGAGATTCTTCCATGAAGGTTGAGAAGTTAATGTTATTACTATCATTGAAAGTGTCCGGGAACGTATCTGAGCTACGACTTTACCAGAAAACCCACCTAACAGTGTTTTAAGAATTTAGTTTCCCATCTCTCACGAGTACATTGTATATGTCCAAATAGTACTCCGAAGCTTCTAGGTAGGTAAAAGACAAAGACACAAATGAGAAGTGGAAATGTCAAGTTCCGCATTTCTCAATAAATTTTCACGAAAATGACACCAATCGGTTCCTTGTGTTTTTCCGATGAAAATGGTACAAAAAATAATACAATTCGGATTGTAATTATCAAAATGACACGAATAATTAATTTCCATAATTTAAAGCTAACTTCGTTACAAATAATCCGATCAACGTGATATTTGGCGTAATTTTAATCGGGTCAACGCCAAGAAACCATAAGTGTCATTTCCATATCAATACGGCGTTATTCCACACGAAGTCGGATACTTTTTGGAATAAAATTACGGATTTTGTTCTAGCTTTGATATGTTGTACCTAGTCCTTAATGATATATAAATGTATCTCGAAGGATTTCTCAAAATTTTTTAAATTGTTGATTCTTCAATAAATGATAACTGTTGAACTAACAAGATCAAAGTGAACTTTGTGAAATTATTAATTATGAAAAATTGTTTCAGTTAAAAAGAAATATTTTTTAACCATTTATGTTGCAATTGTTTTAAAGAATGGATAAAATTTAAAAAATAGGTTCATTTCAGAATAGCTTAATGAAAAGTAATGAAAGTTAACACTACTTGTACACTGCTTAACTTCAATTAATTTTCACATAGCCAATTTTAATGTGTCCAAAATTTTTTTAATTTGTGCATAAAGAAGACCAATAGGACTATATCGTAATTTTTTCAAATATTTCAATACTGCCCCACTATTGTAAAGTTGAATTTCTTTAAAGCAATTGCAAACTAAATGGTTAAAAAATATTTTTTTTCAACTGAAATAAGTTTTGAAAATGATTAATTTCACAAAGCTCATTTTGATTAGTTTGTTAGTTCTACAGTTATCGTTTATAGAAAAAAGGTTGACACTATATTTCAAACAGCTTCTGTAAAATCGACGATTTAACAAATTTTCAAAACTCCGTCGAAATACGTTTATATGTATATCATTCAAGACTACAACACTTCCAAATTTGAACAAAATCTTGAATTTTACTCCAAAAAGTGTCCGACTTCGCATGGAATGACCCTCTAATGAAAAATAAAGAATTTCATGCTAAACACGTGTCAAGCAGTATTCGAGATATAATCTGCTTTGATACTTTAAAACGGTCCATTAGGCTAATAAAAGAATCGCCTATAGCTAAAAACCACAAAGTTATAGCCAGACGTTCATGTACTGGCATAGCAGATAATTAGTGTCCCGCTTTGCTATTGTTGGTCCTATTAAAAACAATATTATTTCAAATTCACTAGCTGACATTCAGCAGAAGTTTCTGAAGCCACTTTGATCGTCTATCCTTAAATCTGCCAAAACTTCCGTGACACTATATTTTTGGCGATTTTGGAACAATGTTGTCTGCCACCAACGTTGCTTATGCTTTTTCTTTTGAGTAAGCAGATGGATAACCATAATACCAGTACAAGCTAACACCTGTTCTTGCGTACTCATAATTTATTACAAATTTAAATTAATCTCATCGGCACTTTTTTTTAAATTTTGAGTTTCCATAAATAGCAGCTGCACAACGAATACAGACAACGAACCGATTACTCCATAGAAACTGACAAACTGATGCAACAGAATATTTACAAGTGTTCGGGAACTGTAGGTACGTAAAGTGTGCGCGAACTTGTTACGAACAATGTTCGCGAAAAGGTCGTGTAGTGGTTGTAACGTGGATATAACTGTTTGCGAACAGTGTTTGTGAAATTTTCGCTGGTGAGTACGCACCTTTACACTTTAAGGGAGAAACCACTGTTTCTATCCGAAGCCTCCATTTTACTTATTCGTTTGTAACTCGTAAACCACAAAAAATATCGATAAAAAATGTAGATAAATTTTATATCGTTTTTAGTTGTTCATATATTGGTAGGAAAATATTAAAAAAAAAAAATATTTTTTCCACAAAATTTTATTCAAAAATTTACGTGTCGTTCGCTCAGTCCATACACGTTACGTTTGAAACTATGTATCGGAAATGTCGGATGAAATTTTGTACATGTAGTTTTGTTTCCGATAAATGTGAACCGGACTCGACTGGAATTCTTTACATAATCGTGGTTTTGTTATATTGCATCGAAATATAAGAGGGGTGAATTTATTTTCCGTCGTTCTTGGATGTCCAATTACAGTTTGCACTACTTTAGTCCTTCCAGAATTTTTTTTGTATGAGGCGCACGACCCTTCTTTGACGCAAATTCCCTCTTCACATCGGACCACGTTTTTTTTTCACTCATTACCCTCTCACTGGCTTTCGCTTTAATTTCTCTTTGCCGTTCACCCTCTTTTCGCAGCGTCCGACTTTCCTGGCCGCTTGACCATTATTTACACCTAACCCCGTCGCCTCCCACCACCTCCCCCCGTTCAAACTCGATTCTATCCCAAGCGTAAATAAATGACCCCGTGATTTTTAATTGGACTCCGTCGTGCTCTCGAGTTCTTCAGAATAAACGAGCTGTCGGATGAATAAGATCGCGACAGGAATTGAAGGGGGTCGGGAAGCTGTCCGTCGATTTCCCGTTCGGCCATTCTCTTCCAGATATTTTGACGAGTCTTTCAGAATTTTCTCACAATCACATTGCATGAAATAATGACTGTCTATGATGGTTATAATTAACACTAGCCCCTGTACGTATTAATCAGATGCTAACACGTTAGAAAGTAACGACGGTTTTAGACAATAGACTTGACAAATTTTTTTATAACATTGTTTTTGCCTAAAGTTTTATATTAGAAAGCATGATTAGGTTTCATTCATTTGAGTGTTAGTATTTAATCCTGTATGTACACTTAACGTGTAGGTACTTGCGTCCAATATAAACCATCGGTGGAGCTGATGAAGTCATTATTCCGTGGTTGTAAAGGCAGATCTAGACATGTGTTAAGTTTCGAAAAATTTACTTATTGTTGAATGGTTGATGAACGTGATCATGTCACTTCTTTAGTGTTCTGTCGTAACCAGTAGAAAGACGAATTCCATAGCCCCTAACAATAGAACTTAAATTAATACAATAAATCATCGATGAGTGTTCGTAGGCTCCTCAGCACAGAACATTAAATATTTCAAAAACAAATATCACTGACTTCAGAATTTCAAGCTCTATCACTGTGGTTTACCTCATGAAAAAGTCAATGTTATACCTAGGAACCTCTCTTTGTTATTACTACGATTTACTGTATCTAGCACTATATATGATATTTCATGTTTATATTCCGTTGACATTGCAATTATTGCATGACGTAAATACTAGATAATGCGCTGAGAGAAAATCGTTTACGTTTTCATTACAAAGCGAAAAGCTTAGAACGAGATCACTGATGGAACGTCTTAATAGATTTTCTAATCGTTAACGTTGTTCGCACATCAGACGGCATCAACGTTTCAGATTCAACGAGATCTTACGGATTACAGCGCTTTTCACTCTGCTGATTTATAAAAAGACTTATCCCCGATGGGAGAACCGTTTGGAAATCTCTGGAAGTTTTAATTACTCTCGCGTGGCTGTTAACATTCTTCCCCCCTCCCATTCCGTGACGCGTAGCTACTAAATCCATGAAAGCTGATCACGCTCAAAGGGAACCAGGAAAATGCCTTTGAACAATTAACGTACTCCTTAGTAGAGGAATATCCGCTACGAAAAAGGTCGGTTCCCGTTTGCGTTGTGTATGCAAGAGCTTCTTGCATGTCGATGAAAGCTCGCGTAACACGTTTCTCTATATGGTTGTCTCACGCGTTCACCAACCCGGGGCTGTATACTTGGAACTGGGTCAGAGCTTTAGCTCGCGGTCGTGTGATCGCGGTTAACATACAGGGTGGTTCATAATTTGTAATATAATCTACACGAAAGAAATAGACTTTTATGAAAAAAATCAATTGATAATGGAAAATTATGAATTTATCAGCGTCCCGTTAAAGAACGCAAAATTATTGGTCGCTTAAAAGGATAATATTCAGTAAAATCTCTATAAATTCATATATCCTTCTTTTTGGGATCATTCCTATTACGTACTTAAATTGTAAGTCGTTCCTGTGCTGCAAATTTTGTACAGGGTGAGTCATTTAAATGGACCGTGTTGAATATCTTCGAAACCATTGATGATACCGAAAAATGTTTTAAATAAAAGTTGAATGGTTTAGGGGTGGTGTAGGGAGAGGGTGGCGGATAATTTGATGGCATCCGATTGAAATCACGGACACTGTTTTCACCGACAACAATCCATTGACACTTGGTCTGACCGACAACGTTATTATCTGATACAAACTTTGTATCGATAATAGTTTTACCTGACGACAGTACTAACCGATAATGACGACGATTGATCGACAAATTTTAATGAAAACCAGTAGCGTTTTAATTTGCTTTTAATTTAATCCATCCAGCGCCGTATTAAGGGGGAGGGGGCTAGGGGAAATATAGCCCCAGGCCCCACTTTCAAGGGGGTCACCGACCTAAGCCTTCCTTGTATGTAAAACAATAATTGAATGAAATTTTGTTCACTGTTTCTCTTCTGAAATAATTAAAAATTGTACAAAATGTAGAAATAATATATCGGCTCAAAGTTGTTAAAATATAACAAAGCATCGGCCATTATAATCAAGTGTTCGTTAGGATTAAATGATATTTAATTTTGTATTGTTGTATTACAACAATTTTGTGCGTTCCACCCCCCCCCCCCCCCCCCCCCCCCCCCCTCCCTTCCCCGCTCCCGTTTTTCAACCAAAGATGTCCTCGAAGGTTCACAAGAAATCTTAATCCGAGTCTGAATCTATCCCTTAGTCTCATACATTTTTCTAACACTGTGCTTCTCGTAACATAATTTATAAAACTATCTATGGTTTAGAAATGCGATAGAAATTGGTCTGGGACATTAATGGGTCTACTTTTGTCATTAGTCTTAATTTATAAGACTCGATAAAAATGTGTAATATCCAATTATTACAATATTGAGGTACATGACGAAGTATTTCTGTAAATGGAATATGATCTCTAAATGAAGTTTCAACTGTGTAAAAATAAAGCGCAAGTACTTACGCAGTAAACTGAAACAAAGAATTCACTTTTCTTTAAAACTATTGATTTCAAAATAAAAAGTTATATGCATAGTCGGTGAACTCGGTAACACGAGGGCGTAAATCCCAGCGCTAAGTCGCGACAACTATAATCTATAATTGATGTCGCCGCGCCCAAGGCTGTATGCGTCTTAGAAAAGTGTGTACCTTGACTGTCATGCTACAAAAGGCATTTGTGAATCGATGTTTAAAATTTCTGCCTGTCATTAAAACTGGGCAGTATTAAGTGCTCATCGCCTCGTGTTCGATAACAATTGCCGGACTAGTAGAAATAAACATGCAGTTGTAGAGACATTATTATCGTTAACCTATACCCATATTGTCAACCCCAACTTTTATTGTAAAACCGTGACATAGCAAGCGTTTCTTTGGCACACGGTACCACCGTACAAGACCCAAAACCAACAACTACCTCTTCGACATACGATACCTAAACATTATCAGACCCACTTCAGCAACCACCTCTTCGGCACGTGACACTGTCACCTTTATAAAAGCTCAGATAGCGCAATAAAGAACGAGTTCCATATCGATTATCGACGTACATACATATCTTTGTCTTTTTCTTCACCTAACCTGAAATTGCACCTATACTTGTCATGTAAAATTAATTGAAATTAGCATTGAGAGTGTGAATTCGAAACAATCTTTTGTTCACTCAACTTAGGGGATAAGTCCCCGTGAGTATACGCTCCCACTTGGGCGGTTTTTATAACAAAACACTTACATTACTGGTACTAATAAGTATTAAGCAAGTTTTTTCAAATAATTGTATAATAGTATAACAATATATTTTCAAATAAAAATTCACAGCTTTACAGTCAATGATACTTTTAACGATACATGTGTAGAAAGTATTTAAATTAAACTAAAATTTTTTATTAATTATAGTGCAATGTAAATGAAATATATTGTAGGAATTATTTTATTTAAATTCTTCGTGTTGCCGATAGGGTCACAAGTATTATGTTCACGTACAAATTAACTTGGAAATGGCTTGCAAATTATTGCTCACTCCGGGCAGAGATCGAGCCTGTTCCAGGATTTTCGATTACCGTTCCAGCTGTTTTAAATCAATATGTTCTAGAATTTTCATGCACATACGTACGACAGAGATAGAGAGGGAATGTATATTTTGTTTTATTAAAATATCGGAAAGGTACACGCACACACTGTTATACACTATTCACACCTTACAGTATTATACACGAAAATCCTACAATTATATGATTAAACAAACTTACCTGTAAGTGAAGTTCTATCATAATTGTATGAAGCGCCTCTTCCGAAGTGATCAACATGTAGTGCCCCCAACTCCTGCCGATGATGCCACATTTTTCGACGCTACTGAAGAAAGAAACGACTCCTCGGGCGCCACCGCGTCGTTTCCCGCTCGCTTCCGCGTTGTTCTCATTTCCTTAACCCTCCGAGCACGGTCCCTGGGTCACGCGTTCACGAGAGCGACACGCACACAGTGACAGTCAGGAGTGGGGACATGCGGTCTCGAGAGCGACACGCACGCAGTGACGGAGCTGTCGCGTAAATCGCATAGCGACCGATGTTTGTTTACATGCGAACTGTTTGTTTTATAATTCACGAGATTTTTATTCTAGTTAGTGTAATAAGAACCACGAAAATCCAAATGTAATGTGGAACCAGCTAATCATTACATTGTATACATGGTGACGGTGGCTCGAGTTCGAGCTCGAGCAACCGCCACTGCGTAGTAATATTGGTGAGGGCCTCGAGCTCGAGCCTCGCCATCGCTGTGTGGTAGTAGAATATCGGTGTGGGGTCAGAAATGACATAGGGACCGGGGACCATGTTTCCGTGCTCGGAGGGTTAAAGGGTTAAGCTACGTCGTAACATTTGTTCGAGGGGCTCAAGGTTTGTCCTTGAGATGGGAAAAGAAACAAAATTTTTTGTGGTGGGACTGATCACTTCGGAAGAAGCGCTTCATGCAATTATGATAGAACTTCAATTACAAGTAAGTTCGTTTAATCATACAATTATATTATAAATGTTCAACATATGTTACGGCGACTTCTGAAGTACAGATATTCAATTGGACTGGAAGCTATTGTGTTATTGGGATTTCATTCCCAATATTACTTTAGTAAATGGGGTATTATTTACTAAAGTAATATTAAACAATAGGTAATTCGGTAATTACGTTACTGTAACAATAGAAACGGTAATAATAGTAAAAGTACTTGTTTCAAGATCGGAAATTTAAAATCGCTTTCACAAATGCACCTGCGTCCGCAGTTAAACGTAAATTATAAAAGTTTGTAAATGTATTTGAATTGTGTGTCCACCCACCCCTTCTGCACAACGTGTCAATATCTATTCCCTTTCTACTTGTGGCTGAGGTTGATGCGTGATATGTCGAATGCGCAGTAAGTACAATATTCGTATCAATACTACTTTCGTCTAATACGTCCTTGACTCAGCGACTTAAAGTCTGTGCTGTGACTACTTTAAATGGACGCTTATGTGAAATAAATAGGAACTTAATATTCTCTTGAATACCTTTAGTTCTTTGTACATAACATTGTAATGCTGCTGCTGAATAAACTTTCTTATTCTTATTGAAATATGGTAACACTAACGCAGGCTGTTTTCTGGCTCTTATCTTTAAAGTGCAGGCTTAGTGTGTCCAATATTAAACGAAACTACCTTTTCTAATGGACGGACCGTTACCAATTCTCTGTAATATCCACTTTCTTAGAGATTTCATCATAACCGTGATTTAATATTCTTTATATTAGGATATTTAGGATTCTTTATATTAAGTACTGTTTTTCCTGCAAATAACAGAAAAACACATACCTAACTTTACAAAAAAAGCAAGTTAGTTTATGCAAAATAGATTAAAACATATAGTACTATCGTGGGGATATTTGACAAAGTATTAATTTTTATAAATCAGTTTGTGTAAAGTAAAGTTGACTTTGGGCGGGTACCTATGCGTCCATTCTTTTGCTACTTCTACTGACAAATATCCTTTTTTTATCGAACTACGTATAATTTCTCGCTTAAATGCATTATAATCAAGAGGATATTAATTAACGTTTGTAATACTGAAATTATAATTACAATTTCTAACTAAAACATTGATTCAATATGTAAAGTATGTTATACGTATGGGGTGAGTGGATTGCTTTTTGAAATTCAAATCCTCGTATTACTACTTGGAAACGAAATGAAAGTTCTGTTCTAAATAATAGAGACGCAATATAGCTCAAGGAGGGACAACGAATTGGGATTCCTCGTTCAAATTGCGAAAGACAAATCACGCTCGTTAAGCCTCCGCGCTCCCGTTTGTTATTTGTTCGGTGATTTTCGAAACGAACCGTTCGAAATCAATCTCCAAAAGCATTACGCATTAGCTTGCACTGATAATGACACTTCGGTTTCACTGCGTCAACGTTAGTTAATTGATTCGTGCTGGCTCGCTCGACTATTGTCACCGTTGAACGACCATACGCGCCGCTCGCACGCACTTTATTACACACTGGGTTGCGTTTAGTTGACGTGACGATCGTACCATTTAAATTACGATCATGACACACGACGCGACGGGTCGAAAATTTCCGACACTCTAGAACGTGACTTCGCTGAACCACCTGAAGATTAGCAACACTCAATGCTGTTTCCCATAGCACACGTCAGTGCTCTTACAATGTATTATTGTACCTTCACCAGGTCTTCAAGTACCTTATAGTTTTTCGCCTCAGCCAGTATGTCACTAACCAAGAATTTCTACGTTGTTCAATAACCACGTACCCATATACCCAACTGTCCTTTCTCGGATAAATCAAACATACCTACAGCAGCGATTTCACTTTCACACTTTCCCTTCAACTCTCTTTTGAGTTTTTCATGTCACACCAAGTACTTTCATAAGAGATTCGAATAAAAAATAACAATCGAGGACGAAATATGACCACAAGCTAAAGTAGGTTTACGATATAAACTTGAATTCTTTACAGCTTTTTACAAGGGGAACTCCAACTGTCCGACTTGGATTTCAACGGGGTTTTGTAAGATGATTGTACAGATTCCTAATGATACATGTGAAATATTAGATGTAGACACTCAATAATTTTAAAGATATAAATAATTTTCTAAAAAGTTGTTTTTCTTGAAAAGAAAAATTTAAAGCATGTTTTTCAACATTTTGGTAATGCAAGTCTATAGTGATTATTGTGCCATTAAACTTTTGTTTGAAATGTTTTTTTTATCGCTTGTATTTTAAGAGTTAAACGTGAAAAAGTGGGAGTATCTATTTGTCTTTTAGGTTAGTTTTCATTGCGCGACTTAACACTGGATTTCCACTAATTTTTCTGTAAGGTTTTTTCTACCATGATAGGTATAAAAAAATGTTTTCTCCATTACTTAACAATTGCGATAACTAGTAATTTCCTATTAAAATAATTAATTTTATGACACGAGGAACATTCAGAAATGGGATCGCCAAGATAATCAATTCTTGAATAGTCCGGAGACCAGATTCAAAACTCAATCGCGAGATTACCTATTAAATTTTCCATTCAAGAGATACCAAATTTCGTTCCCAGGTTATTCATATATTATTCAATCGGTGAAAACGAACGAAAGATCCAACGTGACGGGTTATTCTGGCATTCTGGCCTGAAACGTTGCGGCGCACCACGTTTCGTACAATTCATTACGAACGAGCTACATTTCAAAGTTGTGAACCTGGTTCTCGATCGTATCTGACATAAAAGCTCTCTTGTTTGACAAGGCTCGAGGTTAGCAGTGAGCCATCCAGCAAGAAATTCGAATCGGAAGCAGTGTGCATGTGTCACGGGAACATCGAATATACAAGGTGGGTCGAAAAATATTGAAAATTGCGTACAAATCTGACGAAATCATGTTCTTCATAAAACTGTTGGTCTTGTTTAGTTTAGCTCATCTACCTCACTGAAGATCCATAGAGAGTTGAGTGTTCAGTCATACTTCTTATAGATAGGGGTATTTCAATAAGAATGATAGACATTTTAATTGAAAGGAAAAAAAAAGTATATGAGATATATCTGAAACCTTAACATATACATCTGAAAGTTGCTGGAAACGTAAAAAAGCTAAGATAATTTGGAGGAATAGACAAGCAAAAAACCGTGGATAGTATGAGGTACTGAATTGTAGCCACCAAAAATTATACTGTCCAACAAATTTAAACTTTCTTTCTGATCTGCAATATCTATTGCGAGATCCTAATAGAGTTCCTCGTCCAGATTACGAATCAGTAAGCAGAATTTCTCAATCTCCCTCAGTTTTTGAAAAACATGAGCTTTTGTAAAAACACCCGATTTTGGTAAAAAAATTACGTATTGCGTGAAAACTAAAAACGCCGGATAGTTCAATTTAATTTTGAAAAATAGAGAACAGTTCTCTACATACAGCAGTGTATGTGTATTTAGTTATTAAACTGTGTAATTCTTAATGGATGTAAATAGCCGTGAAAGTTTAAAAATGAGCCGATGTGCGTATTTTCTATGCACTATTTTTACGTTTAATTCAAAATAAATAAACACTAATTAAAAATCGTGTTGAACAGTGCGACAGTTTTAATTCTTTTGCAACTTAACCTGTGGACCGATTTTAACGTACTATGTCTCACTTTGTAGGTATTACTAATACCTAAATTTTCTATTTGACCTCTTTTTCTCTAAAATATTTACATTTCCTTCTGCAAGCGAAAAACATGTTTCTCAAATCTTTTCGAATTCTTTTAACAATGTTCCCCAACTATTCATGAGTCTCAAACGTATACATTTCATTTCTAATGACTTTCCGAACATTTTCACGTAAAAACATAGCTACTTAACGTTATTTTTTAAAATGGGGGTTTTGAAGTCTAATTCGACTAGACTAGTAGTACAATATACCTATTTAAGTCGTGTCTGTATGCAAGTCTATTGTTGCTGGTCTTGCAGTAGGTACCCGAAATATATTTATTATATTATCATCGGTGTGTTTATGATTCGCCGGATTTCCAACACCTGTTTGAAGGATAAAAATAAGAATGAGCAAAATATTGTACTTCTTCTAATCGGCACTCACAGTCATACCATACTGTAAACATTTTGTTTTTCCCTGTGACATATTTTAAGTTTACATAGTTACATATTTTTCTAAATAGTTTTCAAGTATAATTATTTCATTAATTTATTCATGATAATTGAACAACCGTAGATCTTTAGGTTCTGAGAACCTTTACCTTAATTGTAGTATCATATTGTTGTGACGTTTGAAGCCACGAAGCCAGTATATAAAAGAAGATAGTCTCTGACATGACATGAAAGAGAATACACGTACCATAATTAAGTTCTACATATTTGTATATAATTAACGTTGTACAGTTATACAGTTATAAATAAACGTTATGTTGTGTAATGTTATAAAATAAACTGTTATGTCGTGTGGCGGATCGCCAAGGTGTAACAATATGGAAGATTTGAAATCATATTATTCAATAAACATATACAGCGCACAATATATTCCTTTATCGTTATTCCTTATTTGAACGTTTTCATCGTAATAATTGATAAGCTAATCTCAGTGAGAAAATCAATGCGTTTCAATAAGCGCCTCTGTTTTCTATTTACCGACAATAAAGCAATTCAATTTCACGGCCGCGGAGCACGATCTTGTTAAAATTCGGCATTCGCTTGCCTTTTGGGTTGATCGATACAAAGAGGGATGCTCTCTACTGACCCAGATCCACGTGACCCACATAGCTAGTGGAAATCGTAATGGCGCGGGCGGCACGGCGGAAGGAAAAGAATAAAGAAATAGAGAGGAACGTAGGTAGGTACACTTGGCAATCTGCATATCGATTTCCGGGGGAAATGCGTTATTCATGGGAAACGGAGTCGTACGTCGTGGAAACAGAAGCTGATACGCGCGATAGCGATACACCGGAGCCATTTGAATTGAGACCAACGACGAGACACCATCTTCCACTGACAGGAGGGATGAAAAGAAAACGTAAAAAGACGAACGTTGAAACGGACAGAGAGAAATTTTCTGTGCAACGAGGAGGGACGTGTAACTGATGCTTCTTTAAGATTCCGATTTATTGTCAGTACGCATGGTACAGGTCCACATGATATGCTGGAGACAGCTGAATCCTGACTTTGTTGAATAGTAGATGAAATGGGAATATATTGTTTTTGTGACTAGATTGCGAACGTTAAGGAATCAATCAAGTTTAATAAGGTTTTTTGTTGTATATTAAACTTAACCAAATCCTTTAGATAGCAAATAGAATTTCGTTTGATCTCCGACGAATTGATTAATAAAAGCGTGAATTTCTACAAACTACGTACTTATGACTTTCGACAGTTGTAACACTAGTATAATAATAATAGCTATAATAATAATATTGTCCTTATTACGCATTACAGAACTGATGAAGTAGGTACATATGATAAATATAAAATGTAGTACCATATAATAATAAAGTGTATAAAAAAAATTATTACGTGTATAATCTTATCTAATCAATATTAGTTTTTGTGAGTAACATAGGTAATCTGAATATTCTAATTTTTTTTAATCTCTCAGCATCTGTAAACAACTTCCATAGAAGTGTCCGATAAATTATTTCTTCTACCACTGTTTAGCTCCTTACAGGGAAAGCATATACAGTATTTTGTTGATCACTGTCAAGAACTCTGGTCCGCGTCGTGAATTGCATCGACCAGGAGAAATGTTTCAGACCCTCATAAATTTTATTTTTTTTACCAAAACCCGAACCTCGACAGCTCGCCTTCGTACATTGCCCAACATAGGAAAGGACAAGCCAGTGAAAAACAGCAGGAGACGCCGTAGTCTTGATTTCTGTATACTCTACTCTGCTGCGGAAGTCCGCCCTCGACGCTCACGCCGGCCAATGGTTACATGTAGACGCTGCGGCCTCGACCTATCTCACTCGGTATCGAAGTGTTCTGTTCGCTCTATTCATCACGCGGTCCGATTGTACCCTTGCGAGCAAACTCGGCTTCCACTAGGGAAAAAGTAGTATTGGGAAAGGGCCTCCTACCATTTGGTATCGGAAATTATTACAATTTATGCCAAATTAACATTCGATTTAACATTCATTTCAGTACTTGAAATAAATTCACTAACAAGGAGTGTATTTTAGGTGTCCGCCTCCGATTGCTTTGGTTTTCGGATATGTTTTAGAGGACCGAAAAATATGAGATACGTATTTTTTTATAGCGGCCCGGTTTCATATTTAGGGGGTGAAACCACCCCTCAAAGTTTCGACCCGGAAGTACTATCTCGAAAACCAGAGGAGATACATGAAAACTTTCAATTGGTGGCTTTCATGGTTTTTTATGTACAATAAACTGGTGTTAACAAATTGTCAAAAATACAATTTGTTTATAACAAAAAAATATCATTTTGAGAACCTTTTTGGAGGAAACTACGTGTATATCTCACAAGGGAAGGCACGGAAGTGTCCCCCTCCGATTTTGATGAAACTTCGTATGTCTGTTAAGCAGTCAAAAATAAAGGACACGTATTTTTTTATCGGCTGAGACGCGACTTCAAGGGGTGAAACCACCACTCGAAATTTCTATCCGAAATTTTGTACATAATTTTGTATTGTTTAAATTTTGTACCGAATAAACAAATTATATTTTGGACAATTTGTTAGCACCATATTATTCTACATAAAAAACCGCAGACCTCGTCCATTAGAAGTTTTCATGTATCTCCTCTGGTTTTCGAGATAGTACTTCCGGGTCGAAATTTTGAGGGGTGGTTTCATTCCCTAAATATGAAAACGGGCCGTTATAAAAAAATACGTATCTC
Organism: Dufourea novaeangliae; assembly: GCF_001272555.1. Lineage (NCBI taxonomy): Eukaryota > Metazoa > Arthropoda > Insecta > Hymenoptera > Halictidae > Dufourea > Dufourea novaeangliae. The sequence continues at coordinate 157,060 of NW_015374141.1, read as the reverse complement.
TTATTTTTCGGTCCTCTGAAACATATCCGAAAACCAAAGCAATCGGAGGCGGACACCTAAAATACACTCCTTGTAAGTGATAGAAGACTTCCCTTCTACGTCACTTTTTCCCCTAATGGAAGCCGAGTTTGCTCGCGGGTGTACACCCACTAGGGGAAAAAGTAACGTAGGGGTAAGGGCCTCCTACCGCTTGATAAATTTATTTCAAATACTGAAATAAATGTTAAACCGAATATTAATTTGGCATAAATTTCAGTAACTCCAGGACCAAATGGTAAAAGGTCTTTCCCTTACATCACTTTTTCCCCTAGTGGTAGCAGAGTTTGCTCGTGAGGGTATTTGTACCGTTTTGGCCAATGATGAAAATACGTGTGACTGGAGGTGATCCAGCTGATTTTATTCGTTGGCATCTCCAAGAGAGTTGCTGACACTTGAACGCTTCGACTAAGCGTGGTACGCATACGTAGCCGACGGCGACGACTGAACTTTGGGAGCCCAGAAAAAAAAGATTAAATGCCCGGGTATCGGAGAGACAACACTAATGCAACAATAATACTTTTTTTTTTGCTGCTATGTTAATGAAACTTTTACGAACGTATTGGTGAAATTTTTCTGATTCACATGATACCAAACACGATATAATTTAGATCATATTTACTTATGTAGAAATTGTTAACCATTCATATTCTTTCATTATCGCTTCTGATAAATTCCAATCACGGGGTGTTAGACATATTTAAAATAATAATAATATAGTACTTCTAGTATGTTATACATCGGGTTAGTGTGAAGTACAATATTCGAAATTAGATATAATGACGATTATTTTGAGTTTACAATAATATAACGTGTACTAACATAACATATGTTGTTATGTATTATTTTGCTTATATATTTTAACGTTATGAACCAAATTCGCAAACTTACGAGTGAATAAAAATTAAAGTTTTATTGATTTTTTATTTCATATCGTAGTTGCTTGAAATTATTTGAATTACCCAGTCTTTATCCAGTGAATAATAAATCTACTCGGATGCATGCCTTATATGTTAATTTTTGTACTATTGTTAACCAAGCAATTTAATAAATAGATGACTGACCAAATTTTTGCTATAGGGGATAAAATAATCCCATTTGAACATTTACATATCACTATATCCCCCCCTTCCGAACTATTCGTTATGCCAAAAAATGTTTCAAGTACAACTTAATTTGTTTCAAGAGAGTCATCTTATGATGGTCATAAATCTTATCTAGGTGGACGGGCCTCCGAGATTTCAGGGTAACTTTTGTTTTTTTAACTGAACGTAGTTTTTCATTTAGATAGACATTTATTATTAGTTTAAAACTTATACAAGTACTACAAAGCGACGGAATACACCAGCAGAAGAAATCAATATTAATACGTGAGGATGTTTAATAAAGGTAAGTTATAAACGGGTTCTTGTGTATAATAACATGAAAGAGGAAGCGAGAGGTACCTATCCTGAGCGTAGAAGCAAATCAAGAGATACTTAAGGAGCTACAAAACGATGAAACTGTAGCAAAGATTGCAAAAATGTACAACGTTGTTAGATGTACAATTACTGGCATGAGAAAGTAGAAACACGCAATCGAAAATTACTATTTAGACAACGAAAATTATTCAGGTGACTCTACAAATAGCCAAACTTTAATGGAACTAAAAAATAAAAATCTGGACTCTACTGTATTCCAATGGTTTCCAGGTTTTCACAAATCAGAAACAAAGGAATGCCAATATTTGGTCTTATATTATGCAAAGAAAGCTTTGGATTATTTTTTTAATAAAGAATAAAACGAAAATCCAAATTTCAAAGCAAGCACTAGTGGTTGGTTAGCAAAATTTAAATTACGTCATGATATTCGAGCACTAGATAGCTCTGGAGAGAAGCTTTCAGCAAACAACGTAGCTGCAAAAGCTTTCACAGTCAATTTTAATAGATTTTAGTTTAACGAAGGATATGCATGAAAAAACATACACAGAGTATCCCACCGAATCCCGAGCACTTAAATATTTTCTTTGTGTTTAATGTCATAAAAATATTCAAAGCACAATTTGAATGGTTTCGGTGGAGGAATAATTGTTTCTTATATTCATTTTATTCGAATTTTTTCTAGACACCCCTATTTTTGTGCAGGGAATCAGACGTTTTTTCTACTGTATCTTATAGCGAACGTTAAAACGCATTGAAGTATGTCTGAGGGATGGCTTTGTAGTTCCCTTGAACCCCAAAAACATGATCAAATTTCAGGACCGTGTTAGAATGGTGTGTGAACTTATTGCTTATGTTATAAGTGTTCAAAGTGATGCAACTGTTGCCGATGATAGACTTTCTAAAATGAGCAGGCACGGATTGAGATACTAATTCAGTCTTTCTGGCACTGGTCATCGGCGAGTACCATATCACTAAATATGTCGAGTACATTAATGTCCAGAGTGAGTTAGTTAAACATTTATTTTCTTATCTGTATAATTATGGAAAATGAAGAGGACATTCTAGTTAATTATTGTTAAAATTAAGAGCAATGCAAAAACATATAGATTTGTACATCCGTTCATTTTTAAAAATTGCCCAAATTCTTTCTTCTCCCTAACTGTGCGTAAGATGAAATAGCATAACAAAGAAGTATGAAATTACAAAAATGTTTTGTAACAATTAATTAATAATCTCAGGAAAGATTACTTGTAGCATCTAAACTAAGATGTTTAATATATGTATTATACATATTCTTGACTGCATAGCGCTATAACCAGTACTATAATGAATTTAATGATATTTGATGTCATGATCAGCAAATGATTGGGTATTAATATTTACACGAAAATCTTACGTGCAAGCAAGATTGGTGGCAAGGAATTTATGTCTATTTGAAGATAATGATAAATAACAATCTTTTCGTGCTACCATACTTCCCTCCTTAAATAGTGCACCTTTTCTCTTTGACAATTTATTCAATCGTCAAATCTAACAGAAATATTCATGGGTTGCATTCCATTCTATAAAAATACAACTTCGATGTTTAATGTAAACAAGGTAAATGCACAATTTACGAGGTTCAGAATTCAGTGTAGATAAATGATGTAGAACAGATTTTAATGTAAAATGCTTTAGCTGCGCAGACGGATAATGGCAGGTAATCGCGAGGTGCAGAAGGTGCGGGTTTACATCAAAGACAAATTTATTACACGAGAGCAATTTATCAAGCGGGTCTGTAACAGGGTCACTTGTCCTGTTCTTGTTCGCTCTACCTTGCTGGACATGTCGGAAATTGGCCTTTATGTGTACCCATTCAATATCTTCTGTACTGTAGATGTTCTTGGTCAACCAAAATTGCTTCCGCCTCTGGGTAAAAAATATAGTCCGACCTGTTAAAATCAGTTTATAGAAGGTGGGATAGTCTGTATTCTTGTACTGATACTAATCGAAAAAAGAAAACATCAAAGATCTGATGAAGTACCTACATAATTATTGATAATTCAAAAATTTAAATTTAATTCAAAATAGACTCATTGTCAGACGCAATTATACTCACAATTATGTCTCTAGATTTGCCCAACAGAATGGACGTTAAATGAATACCCAAAGTAATTTTGTGACGTATTCGGTTTTTTCTTCTTCGAATCCTTCTAGTAATACATGAATTCTACATAGGTATTTATACAAATTCACAATTTCCTTGACCAACTTCAGATAGATCAAAATATTATCTAGTAAAATCCATTTTGGTTCTACAAAGCCAATTACGATTATGATATAATAATTGTTGAAAGAATATTTTATTATCTGTTTCAAACAGTAACAAATTAACCAATTAATATTGCATAAAGTTCACCATTTTATCAACTTCGGAGACAAATGACCGAACAACTCTATAAGCCTAATATTAAGAAATGAAACTCGTTTTCCTTCGAATCCCAGAGTGTGGGTTCTTGCATTACTCGCCTTTCCTATTTGAAGGACATGGAGCAATAACATGGAGAGCTAAGGTCACGTCAGTTTTCACTTACAAGGTATAGAAAAGTATTAAGCGAGTAGGTGGCGACATGGACACGCAGTTGCAAGGTAATCTATCAATTTGTCCGTCAACGAAACTTTCACTGAACTACCAAAGCAGAGGCACAATGCATATATTCTTTTCCTAAGGCGTCTAGCTTGTTGTCGCAGCAAGAGGTCCCGTACTTTCTGATCTTGTTCGATGAAGATTTCTCGGAACGATGGCGACCCTCTGGAACAAGGGAGCGTTTCGAGTTCCGACATCAGAGGAGCTCGTTATCGGGCAGTTCGATGAGATTCGGTCGATCAACTTCTTTTCCGGACGCTCAAAGAGCCTTGAAATTGAAAAGGATCCCTTTTTTCATGTCATAGAGTACGGACCTTTAACCCGACGGTAAAATTAAGAGGGATTGATCCTCCCCGGTGTTGAGTAATTTGCGAGTGAATAGGATATTAACGCTTGCGAATAAAGTCGCTGATACGTATATACATATGTACGTTGTTTTCTTTCGTAGAATATAAGATTGTTGAAACCCTGCATGGTAATCTGTTCTGGCTGTTTGCTTGATTAAAAGTTGCTTAGACAACCATTTACATGCGTACAATTTAAGTTGCAATATTAATAACTGGCCGATTAAGCAAATTCACATTTTATAAATAATTAACAATGTTATTTCTTCTGTAAGACTATTAAAGTAAAAATAAATGCGCAACGAAACGATTCGTAATCTTTACTCTATTTTGCCTATACACACAACTTGTTAAGGTAACATATAGCAGATAGAACTGACAAATTGGCGATAGCTATGAATATATTGCATGTTGTTGAATTAAGCGAGAAAAAGGATGTACGTATATACATTATCACGGTAATAATGTAATTGGTCCTTTTGCGAGATTTAGCTTATTCCGGTATTTTAAAAGAATTCTCGGTGTTAACGGTGCTCGCTTTTGGCGGTAAAAATTAAGTCGTTACACGTGAAATTCGCGATTTTACTGATAGATATATTTGATATTTTCATGAACGACAAATATTAACATAGCTTCTTTCATTATTGCAAAAATACACAGTGTCCTCTACTCGTTTCAATTATGTTAAGCACTAAAGTAAATTAAGGTAGACATACACCCTATGGTACGCCGGACGGTACGACGCACTCCGATTCCCGATGACCAATCACCGCAACTGAGTAGTGGGGAAACAGATTGCACACCAGGCCGGCAGGGGCGCTGGCCAATTTGGCCGTTGTGTCTTATGTTGGACAGGCCTGAGGTAGCGATTCAATCTCATTGTTGCTAAATTCGGCTATTTCCTCTACGTACATTAACCCTCCGAATGCCGGATCATTTCTGACGCACATCGATAGATTACTAACAAAAAGTGACGGTGGCCGAACTCGAGGTTCTCACGGACATTAACTTGCACAGTAACGATCGTTCGAGTCGAGTGCCTTACCACTGGATTCTGTCACTGTGTGCGTGCGGCTCTCGATGCGAGTCAGAAATGACTCCGGCACCGGACAAAGAGGGTTAAAAGATAGACATTTAAGCGACATTAATAAATAGATGCATGTAAGTTTCTTGTAAAAAATTTTATTTATTGATGACAATATTCGGCGGGAGAATGTCAGCAAGAAGCATGTTCGAGATAATATCAAGTACCGGTAATGAAATGATCATTTCGTGTGCAATAACCTAATAGAGTAGCAAGTCATATTAAGTTAATTAAGGTGATATAGCATCCTTATTTTATGTTTAATATAATAAAAACTTTGTATAAAAAATTACTTCTCTCAAACTCTTATGTTCTACATATAAAATTAGTTCAGAAAGTGTAAATTCTTATAAGAAGACTGCGGATTTTTGAAATAATGTTAATAGAATCCAGTATTCCTTGTTAGTTAAATAAGTCTAAATATTAATGTTAAAATACAAAAACCCGTAATTTAAAAAGAGAGTATCTGAAATATTCATCCCTATATTCTTCGTAAAATTCTGTAAAACTTTCTTTAACACTTCATACATCACCATGCGAGCAATTACACTTGCGATATACCTTTGATCAATTTAAAAATCAAGTTAGTCCTTTTTCATATAATCCTCAGAAAATGTTCAATGTTGAACTATAGACTTGTCCGTAAACGTCATTGTACTTTAAATGCAGTAGATTGTCTATGAGTCGCGAAGAAGAAGCATCAATAGAAGATTTTTCGTAAATAGTGCCTACGCAATGTTCCAAAATGACCAAAACAGATGATCGGGCTCAAACGAGGTAAGCGAAGTTAGAGGGTTGGTTTATCGGTTACCCGATTAATATGATCACTGTACGATTACGTGACATGGCAGGACTTACGTGTCGCGTAGCTAACTTTCCCATGGGGTGATACAGGAACCAAGTTACTAGGAACTTTGTCTTGGACCGTGTAATTTGCCGAAAGTTTCTAACACGTTTACCAATTTCGTCAAACGTAAGATCGTCCCCCGTTTAACGTCCCGTTAATTCTCAGAGTGACAGTTTTTCCGAGTCAGTGACATGTGACTTCTAAAAAAATATTATGTTGACTTATAAGATCTGCAATTAAAAAACATATAAAAATACACTATATTTTTGTTGTATCTATTAAAGAGTTTTAAAGAATTTGTTACACATTCATGAATATGTGAATATACTGGGTGGGGCATTGAATCACTGGCATTGGGTCACCTGAATTACTCGCTTGTTTTTGGAGATAGAAGGAAATGCATTAGATCATACTTATTTGGCATCGAGGGGCTCATAATCAGATGTTACTAATTTCTTGATAGGTGGAGGCGTCAAGGATATTTGAAGGTCAACTCTGTTTTTTAAATGGAATGGTATCGTTTTTTATTTACATTCTGATAGTGTTTCAAGACGTATTCGTCAAATCACCTATTATGAAGGTCATTCAAGGGCACTCCAGGTCAACTGCAGGAGAAAACAGATTATCTCAAAGCACTCTTCGTACACTTCGACGATTTACATGTAACATATTCTTTACGTACTCACTGCTAGTACAAGTGTTCAAAATGGCGACCTTGAACATGGATACATAATCTAAAACGTTGCACTACTGATACGTCGGGAACCGTAGGCCACGACGCCTTATAAACCTAGGTGAGTTCGCAAAAGAATTGGCGTGTTTAGGTTTGCGACATTAGGTGTAACTACAAATTATTTGAAAAATGTTGCTTTAGGACTTATTCGAAGAGTCTCACTTTCAGGTGATATAACTGTGTTTAAGAAAATTGTATTCTCTTAATGGTTGATAAATTAACTCTCAAGGGCACAGGTGGCGTATTCCATATACCACCAGTACAAAGGAATCTTCCAATTCTCTAAATTTTTTCATTCAAAAAATGTATTTTGTATTCCTAAATATCTATCATTAAAAATAGAAAATTATTAAATCAGAAGATAAACAAAAAGATGCTGCTGCCTTTTAAAATTGCGAAAAAATAAATGGCATATTCACGGGCCGTGTCTTTAAGAGCTAATACGCGTGCTCTATGCGTTTCAAATTTTGGGTTTTGTGTAAACTCTAACTTTATTTTGTTTACTTTTAATGGATCTCACGTACAGAAAATAAAACGCAGAAAATCTTGATTTTTTGGCGGTAATCTGTTGGCTGAAGAATGTGAAAAGGAAAGGAGAGGGAGAGGGAGCGTTTCGTCCTGGGCCTGCTAGTGGACTCGTCAGTAAGGCTTTCTAGCAGACCCTGCCTTAGACGCGGGGATATACGATGGTCGGTTAAGGACGTATATATACGAACGAGGAAGGCTTCAGGTAGTTGCGGGAAACGTGTCAACTCGGTAGACCTCTGATGGCGAATGTAGGAAGGAAGGTAGTGCCGCCACAATTTCATTCATTTTTGTGAGTTTTTACATAGGCATTTTGTGGTCAAGAGGTTATTTTAAGTGTATCTTTAATTGAATATAAAATATACGGACACAATCCAATCGGAAAATACTGAAACACTTTCTATGTTATGCAAGAAACAAAAAAACTTTATTCGATGAAATTATGTTTTTTTCAAATAAAATTTGACAAGAACGATGAAGCTTTTTGGTTTTTATATTGACGTATGATCCTATTAGTTCCTAACATCAGAGTGACAATTCCCCGCTTATCATATTCGTGAATAAAAAATTTGATTTGAAATGAGAGAACGTTCCAAAGCGGATCTGTCACAGCAAAGTCTCACGGGACGTCGACCCGGATTTTCCGGCTGTCCTGTCATTTCGAAATACCCCTTCGACCCGTCACTTAATAATCTTTATCCTCTAATTCCATAGGATACGCAAAGTCGAGCGGTTAAGTCCGCCGGATTAGGCCACAGCCAAGTAACAGAAAGACGAGGGTAGGTATATGGCTTCAATCGCCCACGCAATTACAAACGAAAAAAAGGATTCGTTACATAAGCTCTTCGAAACATAAATCTTCCTGGGATCCCGATAGCAATGATAGTTCGATACTGAAGACTTATTCTGATACCTAGATTCCCATAAAAAATAAAATATAAAAAAAACCAAATTGCATTCACCCGATGCGCCCTTAAAATTCTACATGACGACGAGTTATTTTAGATAGTAGTTCCCATTGACTTACTTATTTGTAAACTGTTGAATCCTTCAGTATTTTGCGCCAAATCGTATCAGTATTATTTTGGTCTTGGTTTGAAAATGTTGTATTCAATCAGTGAAAAATGTGATATTGTAATCGTCTACTGCGTATACAAAACGTAGTGCAGACTCAATTACAATATGCAAGAACATATCTTGATCGGAGACATCCTAGTGTTCCTACTATCAGAAACATCTCCAACCTCTTTAGAGAAACTGGAAGTGTAGAGAAGAAAAATCAATAACCCACAGATAATGTAGGTAAATAACGAAATAAATGTTTTAACTGCCGTAGTTAATAATCCGCATATCAGTAGGTATACGCGCAATCACCAAACAATCAAATCTTAGGCAGAGGAGCGTGATAAGAATTCTACAACGGTGTAAATTTCATCCTTTTAATTAATAATACATCAAGAATTATGCAGAAACGATTTCCGAAACCGTATAAATGTTTACCAACGGAGACTGCGTCAGAATCCGGAATATTTTAATAATGTTTTATTCACGGATGAGGCGACATTTACCAATCATGGTTCAGTAAATTTAAGAAATGCTCATTATTTGATCGTTGATAACCCATATTGGCTTCGTGGAATAAATCACAGAAGACAGTGGAGTGTTAATGTTTGGTGCAGCATTATAAACAATAAAATAATCAGGTCATACTTTATAAACGGTATCTTGACGGGATAACATTATACCTGATTTTTTGAGATTAATTCTGTCAGACTTACTAAAAGACACACCGCTTTCAATTCATCGTAATAGTATATGGCCCCAGCACGATGGGTGTCCCGCTCACTACGTGAGAATATCAAGAGAAGTATTGAACAGAAATTTTCCCGGCCAATGGATCGGAGGTGGTGGTACTGTTCAGTGGCTAGCACCTTCATCGGAGTTGAATCCACTCGATTTCTTTCTACGGGGAACGTTAAAAAATAAAGTGTACGCCAATATACCAACAACTGCTGACGATATGCGTCAATGTATCGTGACAGAATGTGGAATATCGCAGCCGAGAGAATAAATAATGTGTAATTGTCTTTGTAAAATAGATTACAAACATGTTTAAATTCCAACGGCCACAGTTTGGAACACATTCTTGCAAGTGCTAGGTGATGGGATAGTTTATAAATAAGAGATATCTTTCGTCAAGGTTTCAATGTTGATGTTCGAGATTAGGCTCGAGGATAGGGGTTCGAAGGAGCACCTTCTTGATTATGTAACAAACACTGAGTAGTTTATTGTCACAAACTGTACACTAATAAATAAATATAACAAAGACGATAACAATTAAGAACCAATAATTCGGAGCGCCGAATATTTAATCGGGAGTACCCTTAACTAGTTCGAACTTTGTAGGTTCGATACAAATAGACGGAGACAAAGATTCACCGCGGGTAATTAGACAGTTAATTGTATAAAAACTGTATTAGCGGTCACGTAGGCACCTCGCACAGCAACGGTCCTTTTAGAGAGAGAGAGAGAGCGCACACTGCCAGACAAAAACCTGGCAATGGCTAGACAAGGACAACGTTGTAACTATGCGAGGCGACCCACAAGTGTCGGTACTATGATTACCCGCGACGTAACTCCTTGTCTCCAGCGACGATTGCCGAATTCGGCACGACAATTGTCGAACTTCGCGGCGAGCCACGCGGTACGAACTCGCCGCGACGACGCTGGCTTCTCGGCGCGCATGACGTCATGCCACGGCCCAGCCAATCCTGAACAGTTGACGTCAATGGAAGCCTGGAGTATCTACGGGAAGCATGAACATCTTATTCGTACGTTACCAAATTATACCTGCATGGTTGAATTTGTCTTTTTATTAACTATAGCGTTAAACTAATCAAAACCACGTTATCCCGTTTAAAAAAATGACGATGACCTTCAAATTTCAAAAAATATAACCTTAAGAAAAAATCTTCTGGATCACAATATTTGCCCCACTGGAGCAAACATTTTTTTCCCTTACACATTTCCTCCTGTCATTAAAAACAACGTAGATATTTGAGGTGAAAATCTTAGGTGACTCACCCTGTATATGTGTATATTTTTAACAGCAATTTTATAATATCCTATTTGGACCTACACTTCTACGATTCTTTCGTGCATCTACTAATGTCCACTGAGTTAGTTTGATATTTCGATATGTGCAACTAAATGGCCCTATTTTGTATCACTTGAATGAAGGAATAAGAGTGCTAATCTCAAAACGCCAAAATCTCACGAATAAAGGAAAGTGGCTGATCATCTAGAATCTAGACTAATCATTTTTCAGTACATGTACGTTAACACTATTTTATGAAGAATAAGAAAACAAATTGATTTACATATATGAAAATATGTTATTTAAAAAAATTGAGGTGGTCTTCAAATCTCTGAAACGCGTCCTCTTCCGACTCATAATACATACACCACATGATGCATCATATAAAACTATTTAAATTTGTCTATTGAAATTTTTGTCAACATCCTACCGTTTTAAATATTATAACTTGGCTCAATCGCATAGAACATCCTCTACACAAGATGTCATTGAACCCATATTCTGGATAGAATATTCAATAAATCCTCGACAATTAAGACTATATTCGTCCACAACGTGTTAATTATTCCGTCATACACATTTATCTTGCGACCTTCCTAAAGCGATCTATCATAATAACAGGACATTGATTCGTTTATCGAGATGCGAACGGTAAGAAAACTGTGACAGCCAAGTAACGCGAAAGCTGATTTCATCCCCTCGATTTCACTGAACTGCAATCGTCCTATTTCAGCCCAGAGGCAAGTTATCTGAACGGGTGCGAGTGAAGGTACTCAGGCGGCATATACTCGGCCACCTCCGAAATCGCTGCGTGAACTTACCGATCCGTAAAATGCCTCGAAGGGTGGCACGAACCAAGAGAATTTCGAGGGTAGTAATTATTAGCTGTGTCGATTTCGACTGGGGTACAGAACCGCGCGGATATTGCGTACGTGGCCTAAAGCGATCGTGGAGGGGCACATTCTGGGAAGCCGAGAGCCGACAAATCCTTTCTCATCATTATTGCCAACGGGAAACGGAGTGAGCAGGAAATTGACGACTTGGTGTCGACGAAATTTTCACCCGGATTAGATGGTGAAAATCTAAGATGTTCTTACATCTACGGTGCTATTTATTTCTCGGCACAACTGTAGAACCTCGATTATCGGTACGCTTTGTTAACCGAATATTCTTCCATGGGAACGTTCTATTATCCGAATAATGTACAATAGAGCCCACCGTATTCGAAGTAATAGAGAGAGACATAACGTATTCGCATAAAGGAATTTTCGGATAATAGAACGAGCACTTTTCTGATACAAAACTTCATTTATTTAAATAGTGATCAAGAAAGTTGTCAATTTGTTTAAATATACAGAATATTAATAAAAATGTGCGACATTTTCACATGTTGGATTCTATGATACATGCATAACGACACGAAAATTAAGAATGATGAGATTGCGTTTGAGGCTTTGTTTCTGTGTTATTAATTGTTGATATACGGACGATTACTAAAATTCAGTTTACTTCCTGAACCTTCACACTTTGCTACGTTACAAAAGTAATTGAAAATATTCTATGTAATATTTCATTATAATTTTTATAACAACAATCTTAATACGGACGATACACTGTTTATTTCCCACCGATTTAAAATAAAAGTAAATGACCCGACAGGATAGTTAGGAAACAAGCAAATGTAGTATTCAATATGATTTTTTTCTGATTATTTCATTTATGTCGGATTTTATCAGTCATTAATTCATTCATTTTTTTGACTCTGATTATTTTGAACACAGATCAAGGTGTCCTATTTATTATGAATACCTAAATTATTTTTGCTCGTACAGAAGGTATAAAAAATAACGAAACGGGTGGGTATCTGAAGGGTAAGCTTCAGCTGACAATATAGTACAAATGGTTTCTTAAAGCAGATCATACAGACCATATTAAAGTCGTCACTGCTTTTCCTTGATCGTGCGATGATGTAATCAACATCGACTGTAATAATTTGTATTGTCATAACGTTGAACTGACCTTGACTAATGAGAAACGTATTCGTAGCAGAATAAAATACGACAAATAAATGAATACGATAATAAACCGACTTTATTAGGTATGCAAAGATTGACCATCTATTAGAAGTGAAATATTATTGTCAGTCAGAATCTAAATATATGTATATAAAAAGAATTATGTATAGTATTATAAGCCTTCTGTCCTGTTTTGCTTCTCGTAACAATGATTCCAAGAGTAATCAGAATGTTTCGTATACCTTTACGTTCTAACTAATAAATTTTTTAGTAGTAACCGTTGCTTACATACAATATTTTAATTAAATGACATCTTAAACATTTAATAGAGGTATGTATCTCAGGATATTCTGTTCCATCTCCTCTAAATTTAAACCATTTTTAAACATCGTACGTAGACACACAGATACTACTAAAAATTGAGTTCATGTTATACATCTTTATTCTAGAAAATTTGCCATCTTCATCAAAATTTTTCATTCAGAAACCGAATCACGCGAGTATTATTTCAGACAAGTTCACTGTGATCCCATTTACCTTAAATGAAGAGATTCTATAGAGCAACTATCGGAAACACTTTTACAAAATGAAATGTTATAATTTTGTTTATCTCATTACATAATGATAACGGTGTTTTGTGTGATTTAAAAATGACATTACTATGTATAATTTCGAGTTTCGCTAGAATAACGACTGTCACTTTATTTCCGTATGAAACGTTCATCGCGTCGATGACTGTTTCGTAGGCTAATATATACAGCCACATTATAGTACACCAGTCTGAAGATGATTTAAAACGCCGTCGAACGCGCAGATTTTCGACGTCAGTCTGTTATTAATTCGAAGTCCGTGTATGGGTGCCAAGTAATTTCTGTATGGAACCGTGTGAAACGTTCGAACTCCCCGAGTACCCTTCAATTAAACTATACGTAGAACACCGATGTAGCCAGCTCTATGAATGTGTTGTGCTATAAAAGATCGTTTCATCACCCCGCAGATTGGCTATTAAAACCTTCCATACGAAGTACCTCAAGAGCGCGTTCACTCCTACGAAATCCCCTAACTTCGCTTCCTGAAGAGAAGGGGTTGTTTCCAATTTTCCTGAATTACGCCCGCCACGCCGGTCCTTATAGTTGATAAAATTTGTTTTCAATCCCTCCATCGCGAATGGATGGGCTTAATATCGTTGTTACTCCGTTTCATTAAATAACATCGTTTATATATCTCGAGAACACTCCGAAAAAACTTAATGCGACGACGTATTGCTTCAAGGTGAACGCACTTCTTCATATAGCGTGTTCCAAAAATTATGGTATCTTTGAAACGAAGGTGTTTCTATGAATAAATATAAATTGAAAATATGGAATTAAATTTTTGAAATGAAATTTCGTATTTAAAAATTTGTCAGTTACTTGTACTTTTGAATGGGACTAGCAATTGTGTGTCAAGTACATACCAATTGCGTTTTTAACAATAAAGATGTCATGATATAAAAGACCCTCTGTCTATAAACGAGCTTCTCCGTTTGTTTAAAACCACTTGGCTATCTACAGAGTCTTCTCGATTATTGTCCCTAACTCGGGTCCGCAAGGGGACGATAATCATGGACTATCAAAAATAGCATCGCAGGCGAACCACGCAGTCGAGTCCAGTGGAAACAGAAGCTTTCTCTCTGGTTTTCAATCGCTTGTCCTTTTCCATGTTCGGAATACTACAAAGACGAGTTTCCGAGGCTTGAGCTTCGGACAAAAAGGTATCCACGAAGGTCAGAAACGTTTCGCGTAGTCCACGATTATTGTCCCGGCGCGGACCCGAGTTTGGGACAATAATCGCGATACCCCTGTATTCAGTCTTAATAAAATAAAGTTGCAAAAATCAATAAAGACATTTCGTGTAAAAGAATTTATAAAGATCCGTTTATTTCACAGATTTGCGTCATCAGATAAGTGTCCGAATACTTCTGGTGAGTAATGTAGGTATGATTTACGAGATACAGGAAGGAAGTTTTTCAGTTTCATACTGGGACATTCTGTATAATGGTACAGATGCTGCAAAAAACTGAGAAAAATTGAAAAGAAATATCACCAGGCACGATTACCAAATTGTTGTCCCCGTTTCACAATCCACTTTTCCTTTCGGTGAGATTTGCAATATGGGGAAGATATACAGCCTTCGACCAAGGAACATGAAAGGAGAGTTCAGCCCTTATGTAACATTCATTCCCGCGTAGGTGGAAACGGCTTGGGAGCAACGTTTTGCTGCGTTTCTAGTGAAAATTCGCGATGGAAAAAATTTATTCGTCGTTTCGAGGCAGCGTGTTGAAACGGGAACGGTAGCGTTTCCCTTTGATCGGCATCGCATTCCACGGTCTCGCTGTAACGCGTTATGTCGTGACGCGTATAAACACGGCTGGGAAATTTTTCACGGTGATAAAGCGGCGCGTTAATTAAAAAAATTCTCCCTTTCTGCAAATTTCGTATCTTATGCTCGATTCGCTTTCCGGGTGACGTAAATTGGATTATTACGGCTAAGGCAGCAGGGACGAATCCTAACTTTCCGACCGGACGCCGGAATAATGCTTTCATTAATAATTTAAGACCACAAACGACAAGGCGGAGAATGGGTGTAAATGGAATCCAAGAGACGGTGGTGATATTAAAGGAGTGCAAATGAAATAGAGGCGTTTTCAGGCAACGATTATTCTCAAAACTTTGCCCATGCAATTTAAGTCCTGAAATTCTTGTATTACAAGTCGACAAAGAACCATAGCGCAATTTTAAAATTTTTAATCCGGTATCCGAGTGATAAGATGGAATATTAGTTCTATACTATAATGCTAATTATATTATAAGCGGAAAAAAATTCTTTTTACAATTTTTACAATAATTTTCATTTTTCACCTTTAAGGTCATAGTTAAAACATATATCTTCTGTTATATGAATTTAAATGAATTTTAATGTTACCGTTGAATTCTTTAATAACAATTATAATTTCGTTTAATTAATATACCAAACTAAAGGAAGTGACGGAAAGAAAGTGTGTATTCCTGTAGGAAATTAGAATATGTATTCGCTTAATCTGTTTAAAGTTACATTATCTAAATAATGTCACATCTAGATTTCTTTTGATAAATTCTCGTAATAACACTGACTTTATACTCAATTTTCATAAAGATTTCATGGCATGGTATTAGATTGTTACATCACACAGAAAAAAATGCCGAAGCAGTTTCGTCAATCTTGCAGGAAGTACTGTGCTGCAGGACTTGAACTGACTATGTGGAACTATTTAACATTTACCACTAAGTACTACTACAAATCATTTTGTAAAACCACAGTGAATAGCAGATCATAAGCAAGGTTTTATTTCTACATACGTATCAGGTTTTACAAGTAGAATTACTTTATAAGTTACCATGGAAGGTATCAGAACATATTATTATGCAACGTGTCCACCTGAAAATGTCACGCTATGTATGTATATGAGAAAGTAGATCTCGCGTCTCTGTCCAGAAACGTCTCTATAAGGGTAGACCCCTGTGAATTTTACGCGCAAATGTATCCGTAGAAAAGTTATTACTTTGAAAATTGATTGCTTAAAGTAATACCCTCACGACACCTTCTCTGCACATGTTTATTATCTTACCTTTTTAACCCACGCAGTGATCGCCGATTGTCTGAACTAATAAGTAGAGAATTAAATTAATTAATTTAACCTTACACAGTAGAGCGCTGATTGTCTGAACTAATAAGTAAACAAATCCATTCCAATAAGCAGTTTCTGGGATAATTGATTGAGGACAATCACAGTTTTATACGAGTTTCTCAGGAGCAAAATTGAAGAATCCACTTATTACCAATGTTCTCTGTGACCTATACCATCATTATGTATGCCATAAAGCAACTGGAAATTAAACAATTTTGAAAGATAGATCTTATAAAATATTTGTGATTGTTCTATGTTCCCATAAACAATTCACTTACGAATCAGCGCTATTATACTGTACTATATTTTATACTGTAGTCATATGTACGTTTTACCTTTGTTACAAGTATGTATGCTTCAATCCGTAAGGAGTCCACAACTTCTGCCGACCAGTGAGTAACATTTCTTGAATGGAGAGACAAATACTCAAGAGCAGTTCTGTATCTCCAAAATTCATAAGACGACATGTAATTCAGAAATCGATTAAATGAATCCTAAATGGGGAAAAATAGGGTGCATATCAGTAATGAAAGGAATTGCTAATGTAATTTGTACACTGCAATTATTTTAAACTTAATTATGATCTTTCTGTGTATTTCAAATTGTACAATTATTCAAGTTTCCGTGGCGGGACATGTTTGAAACAGCAGAAAGAGAAAATAATCTTGGATCTGACTGCATTCTAGAGACACTATGTTCGCTGTGTTGACTTTGTTTCTCGAGCCAACGATGCGTTAACAACATAAACGGGCACCTTGAGGCTAATATAATATTTACTTTCATATAACCACGTAACGTTAAATACGGACGGGAAACAGCTTCATACAAAATGTAATGAAACCTTAACACTGTTAAAGATTTTTCTTGGTCATCCTCTGGAAATATTTTATTTATAGAAGTTGATAAGATAAAAAAATAATTGGAAGAACATGTAGAAAACATGTAGAACCACATAACAGATAGAACTACCCTGTGGAAGTGTTCCACGTTTTTATTAATACCCTCTAGATTCGATAACGTAAGGTACCAATTATGTATTATAATCAGTGTTCATCACTAACTGAACACCTCATACTTAATCCCCATTCACGTCTCTGGAGTTCAAAATTCAAGGACGGGGACAAAAATCCGTTTGAGAACTTTCGCAACCGCTGAATAAAAAAGGTTGTAGGTGAGAAAAGGGCGATAAGGGTGATAGCATGGTGCAAGTCGAACATTTTGACCTTAGACCGAGGGCGCCGGAAGCGTGAGTACGTGCATGGGTTCTGGTGACGTGTGCACCGGCCGCTGAAACGCAAAAAGTTTCCGTTTTACGACGCTGCGCCTGTGGGCATCTTGATTCTCGCGCAACGCGATACTGAAATGCGACGACGTTGAATCGACCTAGCGCGCATAGAACCTTCCCTCCTTCCTACTCTATCATGTTCTGATGTTCCTTTTCCTCTGAATTTGGAAGCGACATTGAACCCTGGTAAAGCCAGAATATGTGCACGCGGACGAATTACGATAATATCGGATCTACTTTACGAGCACGGCTATGCAAAAGCCCCTATGCTCGCCACTTCGATGATTCACCGTAACTTTTAGCTCCCATAACGGATGTCATTGTGCGTTCCCAAAGAATTCAATTCACGCGGATAGTTGTGATCTGTGCTTCTGTTGCCTACTTGTACTTCGGGGCAGATCTTGCATTTGTTCTTTACTAGCTGCGTGGCGAAATAAGTGACCTGCCTCCGAGGTATTAGAAGTATTTTCCTTCTTTCTTTCTGTTATTTACAATTATTATTACACTGTACTGTAAAAGTTTCAGAACAATTAAATAAAACACAAGCTGTTTATTTATTAATCCATTTCTATTTGGGCACCTTCCAAGTAATCCCCATTGCTTACAGTACATTTATGGCAACGCTTTTTTTTTCTTCACAACATTGTTGGAACTCAGTTCCTGGGATGGCTTTTAATTCGTTCAGCGAATTTCGTGTTATCGCCTTAATTGACTCAAAGCGACGTCCCCGCAAACGGTGTCTCAATTGGAAAATCAGTAAGGAGTCGCGAGATGCTTGATCAGGTGAGCACGGTATTGACGGGATGAGTTTCGTTGAATTTTTGGTAACGGAACCAATCACCCGTGGAGGGTACTAACTCTCTCGAGCTTTCCGTCGTCCAGGGGTTCGGAGGATTTAGAAGGGGGTTCTGTGGCAGGGTTTTCGGCTAACTAGTCCGTCCACTCCCCCACTTTCCTTCTCACGGACGGTCTTCGTGTCCCGATTCCCTGGCAATCACATGCCCGTCTGACAGGACACTCCCAGTCCGTATCCTGTTCATCTATTCTTACGGATACGGGGCCCCATGTGTATCGAACTCAGATACCCCTGGAAAATACTGGCTCTTCTGTTCCTCTTCTCGGAGGTCTGGGGACGATACCTGTTTTATTTTCTTCTTCTTCTTTCCTCCTCCTCGTACCGGTTGCCTTCTTTCCTCTGAACATAAGGTCACCCTCTATTTCGCATCCTGTCCAGTGTCGAGTCTCAGGACAGGATCCCAGGCGGCACCACGTGGAGGCGAGAGGGTGTGATTTTCGGGGCTTCCAGACTTCTCCGACCGACTAAAGCATGTTTATAAGATGTCAGATCCATCTGGACATTCTTTCACCATCCCGAGATGGAAAAACCCCCTAAATCTGCCGCCCAGGTACCTGCCTAACCCTGATCCCAGGCGGCACCACGTGGAGGCGAGAGGGTGTGATTTTCGGGGCTTCCAGACTTCTCCGATCGACTAAAGCATGTTTATAAGATGTCAGATCCATCTGGACATTCTTCCACCATCCCGAGATGGAAAAACCCCCTAAATCTGCCGCCCAGGTACCTGCCTAACCTGAACCGCAACCCGGTTACCAAGGGAAGGTTACTGTAACACTTTTCTTTTCTTTTGACGGAGGAAAAACCTTGAATAGAGTGATACCGTCTCCGCTGGGGGCGGAAACGGCTTGTGCGTGGTTTCACCCGCCAAAAACCGGTGACCATCTTCGGCGTATGGGCTGATCTCGGGAGCGTTAGAGGCACGCACCGCGACCAGCCCCGTCCTTGCCCCACCCCCCTGTTAAATGAGGGAGGGGCTCTTCTCTGGGGGGGGGGTGGCATCTGCCCGCCCCCAGGACGGCTGTATGCCGTCCCACCACCTCCTACCTACAGCGTCAAGGGGTCGACGCTGTCTTCTCGTGGGCCGACCGCGGAAGGAGGTGGTACCTAACCCAGTACCACCCACTCGACCCTGGCTGCCCTGCGGTCGGCGCGAGGGTTCACCACGGCGTTGACCCCATGAACTCGCGCGCCCGCGGGGCAATCGGACCTTCCCCGATCCCGCTCGGCGGCCTCCCTTTGTGTGAAGATTTCCTCACAGAAGGAGGCCACGGCGTCCCACGACCTCTCGTCGCCTACCATGGCTTCTACCACGGCCTGCGTCGAGAGATCCCATCGTATGGGCCCGCCTTTCACAGTCAAACTCCGCGCCGCATTGGTGGTACGTAGCCATCACCACCGCCCCGATCTTGCACAAGTACTCACCGAAACAACCGTGTCCGGTGAGCACCTGTGTGAGGCGGTAGGTCAGCCTACCATGGGCGCGGTCCATCCATGCATCCAGGCATGGAAGGACCGCCCCGACTGCCCTCTTGCGGGCGGCGCAGCACAACTCGAGCTGCATCCGCCAGGCATCGCGGGTCATCCGTCGGGACTGACGCTTCAACTCGTCGGTCACCTCGAGGGTTGGGAGTGCCCTTAGAGGCGGAGGGCTTGCCGTTGCCGTTATACGTCGGCATGGGCCTCCGCTTGGATCCCAAATGGGATCACCCCCGCCAACACGATGGCCGCCTCATGGGAAATGGTCCGATATCCCCGGATCAGCCTAATGGCCATCCTCCGCTGTATAGAGTGGAGGACTTGCCGATCACGTCGGCAGGCCATCAGGCCTCCGGCCCACACCGGTGACCCGTAAAGGGTCATCGATCGGACCACCCCTGTATAGAGTCGGCGTACCCTTTCTTCTGGCCCCCCAATGTTTGGGAGGAAGCGACCCGGAAGGGTCGCCACCCCCTCTACGCGGGGGGCCAGTTTGTCGAAGTGACCTTCGAAGCGCCAACGGCTGTCGAGGTCGAGACCCAGGTATTTAAACCTGTTCCCGACCTCGACTAGGCTATCACCTATACGGATCCGAGCCCGGAGTAGTCGCCGCGACAATGGCAGCCTGTGGATCCAGGCGGCCTCTGTCTTCTGCAGCGAGATTTCCAACCCTAAGGATCACCGAATCTTTAATTTAAATTCTATGAAAACAATTGTTATCTATCTAAAATTTATGTCAAATTGTGTACACAATCCATTGCCTTGCTTATGGAAATCAACCTACAATCAACCTACAGGAACCTTTAAAAGATTATAATATCACGAAAGTTCACGGAGTTCTATTTTAGCCAGGAATTTAAATATCTCAGCTCGTTTTAAGATCAAAAAGTTTAGCTAAAGAATTCATTTCGAGGATTGTCCGTTCGGAGGTATGAATGTTATTTCAGGGGATAAATTCCGAAACCTGTTTCGATTATGTTGAAATTGGATTAAGCGTTATTAAGACGCGAGCTGTCGCAGCGGTGGGAATTTTTAGAATGGTTTTTCTCCTTCCCTCGTTTTTCTGGTTACCCACGCTCTGACACTATGAAAAAATTTTGCAAGGATAGTGGACGCTCTAGCACCCCTACAGCAGAATATAAATTACACAATTTATATAAAAAGCGGAAACTACTCCTGTTTCGCTCCGAACCCTCTTTTATATAGAATGTACCAAAATGTTAATACTTTGTACTTAGAGGTCACCTCTGACGTACAAAATGTGTGAGGAATTAGGAAATTTTGAGTGCAAAGGGTTAAATTGTTCCATACTCCTTCATCCTTAATATAGTTGCCTTTAATTAATTTTCAGCAGAAGCTGATTTCTGAAATCCAGGAACACTGTGTAAAAATAAGCAAAGAATCTTTCGTTTCCATTTTTCTGTTTCGCTTGGATATAACACATCTAAAATAACGAGGCTACCAATTAGCTATAAAGGAGATAACTATATTTTCCTAGAAGTTTAGCCAATAGAGACGAGTCTCCTTACTTCGCAATTTTTCACGTCGTAACATCCAGCTAGAATCGTTAGTCGACATTTAACCATCGTATATTCAACCTTTGCAAATTAGAAGAGATTAAAAAGCAAGAGTACACAACGCTTTTTGATCAGTTTCATCTTTCTACTTTTTCATAGTTTAACCTTATCTCTATTCTTCAAAGAATAGACAGTATTTATTACCTCGATACTTCATACATTGTAATGCTGTCCGCGTTGATTTGTCTCATCGTATTTGCGTTCCCCTAGTACATGTAATTAGTCGATGAATTATTTAAAAAATTCCAATGATTTATGACAATGAATCACGGGCTGGGGTTGCGCGACAACGAGTGATCGCGAGCGTTCAACCGCGCCATTAGTAATATACGAGTCAATTTGTTTTCATAGAACACCCCTCCGCGTAATTTCAGACAATGTTCAAGTGCATCTAGACTGGTCGAATGTCATATTAATCAATTAGTCGAACGGCGCGGCCAGTACAAAGGATAACCGAATGGTTCAGTCCATTATGCAAGTAGAACTCTGAATACCCTATGGAACCAGCCCCGTGCTGAAATCCCTCAGAGCTAGCCTAGAACGTAATAGACAGGTTGTATGCAAATTAGTCGACTGGGCAAACGTATAAGGGTTAATACTTAACGCAACGAGTCGGGAATGACGGATAGTAAACTAATCGCGTTTAAGCTGACATCAGGTCCAGGAATAAACCTTAAGTGGATGATATTAAATTTCGACGTATGAATATGCACGGTACAGACTAATGCTGTGAAGCAATTATTTTCATTATACTTTCCCATATTTTATATGCCATCGTTTGTGCTACCTCTTTATTCTAATGTCTTTGTTTGTGGCAATTAGGGCGAAACACGGGCCAATATGTTCGTAATTTTGAGTTAGTTGAAATTTTAAGGTCGTAATTCTACTCGAGAGGCTATTTGTAGGTAAGGCTGCTGTCACCTAACTTTCCGTCGTATAGAGGGCTAAGTGAGTGAGGCAGTTTCGGTGGTAAATGAAGTTGATACTGGGTTTAATAATGGGCCCTGCTAGGGAGCGAATGTTCCACTGCCGAATAAGGTAGGAGTTAGTGGATACCGAAGTGTCCTGGTTGTTTAATTAAAACATTACCTTCAATAGTTTTTCTTTACTTGTAGTAGCAGAGTTTATCTATTCATTTGTTTGATGACGAAATGAACAGAAGACCAGCATATTGTTGACAATGACGTCCTGTAATCTGTGCTGCTTAAAAGAATTAGAGCATTGCTAAGGTGGTCGGTTCTGTTGCACCCACCAAGCAAAAGAAACAAAATGGATGCTATATGTATACTTAATTGATGTACTTTCTGTACAATACTAACATTATTAACACCCAGTTATACAGGGTGGGGTAATAACTATTACCACCTCAGATATCTTCGAAACTATAAAGTTCACAGGAACATTTGTTGAACCAAAATTGCACAATACGAAGAGAGCCATCCGATGGCGCTAATGATATTTTTTGCAGGTGGGGGTACTTTGAATATTTCAAGGTGACATCCATTTTTTTTAAATGGATCGGTATGTTTTTGCTTCCGTAGAATGATAGAGGAGCTTAAAACGAGTTCAACGACCTATTACATAAGATAATAGTAGGTGTTCGAAATGATAACCATCACCATCAATGCAACACTGGATTCTTTTTATGACTAATTGACGTGCATGTTTAATAACGTCAGAACTTATTCACGCACAGGTTGCAATAATTCGCTGTTGCATATCTTGAGGTGTAGTTAATGCTTCTTTGTATTGTGACGTCACCCGACGCGTGGGTCCGCCGGTAAGTGCGGATGGCACTCGGCAGGCCGATGAAAGTGCGGGAAGCACCCGGCAGAGGTCTTCGTCGCGCCGCGTTTTCTCACAAGTACTCGTTCCTAATCCGTTCATAGAAATACATGTTCCAAAAATCATCCTCTGTCCCGCGTGTCTAGGGCAGGTCCCACCAGTGTATTCCTACTGATGAGTCTGCCAGGCATTCAAGATTCCTAAAAGTTTACGAAATTTTCGAACGAAATCTGGCAAAACTTTCAAACTATCTTGTGATTCAGGTTTTTAATCATTTTATCTCATCATTAACAATGCTCCAGTATAAAAGAACAGAATTTAGTGAACACTACGATATACCAAACACCCGTTACATTTCAATCGTAAAGACGAGGTTAGTTGGGGAATTCTATGGTATTGTTCAACGAATTTACACGCTGTTATTGGACCACGTTAAATCGACGAAGCAAATTATAGGCATTCTATTAAACCGACGCTGTTACCATTTAATTGAATATCATGATATTTCGCTGCTAATTACTTCCATTATGTCGGCCGCGCAAACTGACAAGCAATTTTTAATTTCATTCATTATTCCGCTAACAGGACCCTCAGATTTTTTTCTATTTACTTTTCGACCTTCCATTTCTGTTTTGCACCCGCTGACGCACTGAAAGCACGCATTTGGCATGGAACACAGTGATCGGGCAGTGTTGTTGTTCCCAATAAAAATCGGACGGAGAATCAGTCGTATTTGAAAAGTAAATTAACGTTCTTTTATCGGGCTGATTTCGAAAAAGCGACCGATCGGAGTGTATCGATACTCCTGAGAAGTCGTTACGTTACGAACAAAAATTCTTGACTAGTGAATTGCAATTTGAAAACGATATATCTCGCCGAGAAGAAGTTTCTTTCCACCATCACTCGTCGAAAAACGTGATAGAGAAACTCTGTTGTTGGTACACGATTTCCTAGCTGGTAATTAGTAGCTGGTAGAGCTTTTTTAAACGAAGCTCGTTACCGGCTAATATCCAACGGGAATTAACAACGGTTTCACGAATGGAGCGGAGAAGATCCGGTGAATCCGGATATCTGGAATATTGAAAAAAAACAAAGTCATCAATCACTCTTCTTTCTTCGCCCATCGGTTGCCACCACATGTGGCTACCGAAAAAATGACCTTCCGACAATAATTATGACGCTATGAGCAGTATGGAAAACAAAGGATGTCACTGAAACGATTTCAGAGAAACAATGAAACGTTCGATAAAAAATAGCAGAGACAAGGGAACGCAGTTATATTGAATCGAGAGTGACAGTTATTTATCTGCAGATATTATTTCAATGTAATTTAGACCATATATTATCCATACATTTTTAGAACGAAGATTATGAATAATTCTTATTAACACATTGTTTATCAGGTTAATATTCATAAAAATTCCTAATGCATGAAAATTTGTAAGAGTTATTTATTTTTTGAACCTTAGCAAATTTCACGAGAATAAATACTATAAATAAACCACAAAATTCAACATCTATTGAAATTATGAAATATCTTTCAGGAAATTGCGTTTACGGTAAATTGCAGTAGTTTTAGGTATACATATACTTTCCAGTGGACTTGTATTATTGCATAAACCTTACCTATAACGCCTACTTCAACACCTACATTTTCTTCATTTTCTGATTGAATGAATTAAAATGAATCTAAAAAATAGTCTTATTCTTGAATAATGAAGAAGTTTCAAGAGCAATTATACTAGGGTCTACATATTTAATAAAGGTAGACTTCGTCACTTTCAGTGACTACTGCAAGTATGTGTACAGGTACTTATTATTAGTGTGGCAACTCATCGTTTATTTGCAAAAATCGATCTATTTAATGCAACAGCGGATCAATTTAAGAAAATAAACTAATTCCATAAATAGAATTTTGATAAATTAATAGTAGAATTGCAAAGCATTACAAAGAAATTACATATGAAATTGGAGTAGTTTTCACACATCTAACAAATTTGCTTATGTCACTACAGACAAAGTTATGAAATACAGGCTCATTAGCTCCACCCCCACAGAGCGACTAGCAATATGTATAGAATAAAAATTGATGGTAATTAAAAAATTACACTTTTTGATTGCTGGCCCAGAAACGTAGAAATACTGCAAGCGGAAATTAGTAAACTAATAAATGAACGGTAGTAAACCGTATATTTCCGATTAATGGGTAAACCCCACATTAGCAATTACTATCGTAATTGTTACAATTATTAATCTAAATAATTAACGAGAAGCTTCTACTGCACATTTTTATAATTCTTCCTAGAGTAATGTACCCACCGGATGTATTTCCATCTACAGCACTCATCGATCACAAAGTATTGAGCGTTAATGCCGTAAAAGAACATCGCTATGAGTCTACGAGCCGCGAAACTTATCCCCAGCTTCAGATTTTTCGCGCGGCCGTGTAAATCAGCGACTGGATAGATTGAGAACATGGAAGGACGAAACATGGATTCCAACGATGAAGTAACAAGTAAATAGAGGCGAGTTCGACAAGGGACTGTATTGCGCAGCTATTACACACTCCCGATTCACAAGTGCGACCCTCTCCACACACATAAATAAACACAAGCATACTACCAAAGGGATGCTGAAGGAAAAAAAAGAGGGAGGCTTGGTTCTACATACAAGATCGATCAAATGATTCAATGACAGTGTTCGTTGGATGAAGTCGAATCGCAGCGAGAATCAAAGCCTCCTTGTTCGAATGGCAACCAGTGAAAACTCATAATCACTACCGTATCGATCTGTCGAAGTAAAAAGCCGATAGTTAGCGTGTTGCATTTGGCGAATTCATATCGGCATCAATACAGCTCACGGTGAAAAAGCTTCACACCAGAAGTTTCCGAAAGTCATATCCTAGATGGATTTCTGATCAATCCACCATGGGCCGGGTCAGGCTCGCATTCAGCTCGCAGCAAAGTTTCCTTATTCAAAGCGCGGCGATGGTATTGAACGGAGCGTAACTCATAGGTCATCAAATTGAATCAGATATCGACAAAAAGCACATCTGTGAGAGTGGGCGTTGACGCAGCTCACGATACACCGATCGTTTTCAACTATGTATCAGAGATGGGCAACATTGTATCTGGATAAACTCGAATAAAAGACAATTCATTTTTATCAGTTATTCGAATTTTCGAATAACTCGATTTATCTTTATTCGAAACACCACGGATAAATAAATTTTTCGAAATAAACTTATTCGAAAGTGAAAGATAATTTTTTTACTCGAAGGAAATTTAATCGTCCGCGATAGATCATTTTTTTATTCGAATGAAATTTATTCGACTGCGAACTATAATTTTTTTATTCGAACGGAATTTATTCGACTGCGAAAGATAATTTTTGTATTCGAACGGAAATTATTCGAGCCGACGAATAATGTTTTCATCCTTATTCGTAGATTTATTCGTAGACTTCGAATAAATCTGATGTCTATGGTCTGTTCCACGAAAGAAGAGTGCGACGTTGTCACGGTCCCAATGCCACTGTGTGTCTCTTTCCATTCTTCGGCACGAGCATCACGAGAGCCTCTCGCTCAGACGCTCGGTAAACCAATTTCCTTCTTTAACTTGCGATTTCCACGTATAGCGTTTAAAACCCTACGTATTAACTTAATCCCCTTTTAAAATGTTGCTCAATATTTGAGTACAATACATTCTTTCAAAAGAAATAAACTTTTTCTTATTCATGCATTTTAATTCTTGACCTGTGAAAATGTTCAGTGTCTCGTCAACAGTATACGAGTGTTAAAGTGTTTCCAGTAGTAAAATTTGGGAATGTCGTCTTAAACCTTTCCAAATCCTTTCGATAAGACAATAGCCCTTCAGCACTAATAAATGCATATTCCTATCCAAACCAAAGGCGGAAATTCAATGTTGCTGTTAATGGCTACTCCGTCAATGCTTGACTTTGGCAACTGCGGGAACAAACAGGGAAGCAAGCTTTTCGCGAGTTTTAGCTGATTGCGTTGGTTCCAAATGGCGATGTCGGTGGCGGAGGAGGAATGGAGGATGGATTCGTACACGTATCCCGCGCATGGGTCTGTGTGTGGATCGCAAAGGATTTTATCGTTATGAATTTAATTTTCGTACAAACAGCCCCTTTCCCGTCGCCACTCGACGAGAGCCGAGGGTTACGTGCCAATGCAGACTCCAGCGCGCGGAGTACTTAGAGGGGATACCGAGCGCTCGAGTACCGTACTGTGTCCCGGGTGGTTACCCGTAATCCAATAAAATTGAGAGACGCAAACGAAATTTAATATCCAACATCACCAAAAGTCGTCGGAATTGTTTCGAGCCGGTTGTAACTCTTCTCTGCGTACTCGACGTATCGTGTCCGACCAGCGATCCGCATTTATTCATTGAGACGAACAGAGAAGGGAACTGTAGAGTCGACATTTTTTATGAGTTACTGTAATTCGATTCATATTGATTTAAAGACATATGTGAATTCTAATGAATGAAGACAATGCTGATGAATGTGATGAATGAAGGATTACTGCGTTGAATTTACACAAATATTAGATATACAATAAAATATTAATATATACGAGCCTCACCTAGTGCATTCGTTAAGAAACAATAGTCACAATCACTTGACAATGAGGATAAATAAAGTGAAAGTTATAGTAGAAGGATAAGCTTAGAGTTTAACTTTCAAGTAATCACTGCTACATATCTTCATCGTAATGACTAAGAAAGGGTGCTTTGTTATACCTTAATTACTCATTACCTCATTCATCGGTATATCACTTAACGGTTATCTAGATTGTCGTGTCGCATTGTATCGATTATAGGACTTCGGCAGTCTAAATTATTTTATTGCCGTCAGACCCTGCGAGCCTGGATTTTTGGACAGCTGCAAATCGTATGGGCGCAGGTCGTTATAGAAGCCTTTTACTAATTTTTGACAAAGGCTGGTTCCAAGAATCCAGGTACAATGCGGAGGACAAGGAAGGAAGCTTCCTTGGTCATTTTACGTCTTGCTTGGATCTGATACACCTCCAACACCGAATCGACCAATTAGCCTTAAAGGAATCATCGACAGTTTTAGCTAATACTGTAAAATTTATTCCAACCTTATTGTAACAACAATTATTCAGTCATTGTTATAGCGTTTCTAATTGTAAAATCAATGAAAAGTTACTAGTAATGGCGGCAATTTAATTAATTCTAACCTTATACTAACAAAAATACGTGTTATTTTTATAGGTTCAAAATACATTTTCCGTAAATCAGGTTTCCTACAAATTCCCTCACGATATGTTTAGACAGTCTTAGGGAGATGCTGTGAGTTGACTGAGAGGTGTAAATAAGAACAAAGTTTTCTCTTATTTACAATAGTATAAATTTGTGATGAATGGTATCGTATGGAATAATTTAAATTGGTGAGAATAATAGGTATACAAAGAAGGATTTATTATAATTACAAACCGAAGATTTATAATTATTATTAACTTAATAATTGTTGTTAAAATAAGGTTGGAATAAATTTTACAGTATTAGCTAAAACTGTCGATGATTCCTTTAAGGCTAATGTTGCACAATTAATATAATAACACTGAAAAATAATACTCTTATGCTTTATTGATCCATATAAAACTAGGTAACCAAGAAAGTTCGTGCCGATTTACATAACAGAGATAAATGATAAACAAAGTGGATCAAACAATACTTTATAGAGAAAGTACTTACCGTAGGCTTCTATTACCTTTTCTCAACGATGTAACAACTTTTCTATTCCTTTTTTATAAAAGTTCGCCTCTGTGGCATCAAAAAAATGCTCCGACTCTCTTTCGACGTCATGTCGGTCTTGGAATTGCCGATTTCGTAAATGGATGTATACCGCCAAGAAAAGATGATAGTCCGAAGGTGCGATGTCAGGGGAATATAGAGGATGGTTCAAAATTTTATAATAACTATTTGTATACCCAGTGTGATGAGGTGCACAGCGAAATGAAATTATTGTGGCTGTTCAAGCCTAAGACTAAACTTGGGAAGCGGATTTGTTGAGCCAGATAATCGATCTTAGTCCTGCCTTATAGGACACGTTTAACTATTAGGTCTACCGGAAATTTCTGTCCGATAATGTCACCTCAAGTTTCAACACGTATGAAGGTGTTCGTTTGAAACATATATGGCTGCCTTTTTTTACCATTGTACAGGGTAATTAATCAATGGAAATTATATTGTTCAGTAAATATTAATAAATGCATTGAAAATGTATTATTTTCTTGTAATTCGAAAACGGACAGAAGTTTCTGGTAGACCTAATAATTAATAACGATAAGTACGAATGCGTCTACACCGCAGAGGATAAACTTGCGGCCAAAAAGATTACCATACTGTAAGTACTTTAGGCGGATTTACTTCGTAATGCGGATATTTGTCACACTTTGAACCATTGCCTTTCGTAAATACTGTCTTGTAAAGTGTCCTTTCAAAATCAGCCGTGTGAGTTGTCCGATGGAAATCAGTTTCAAAAGAATGAAAATTAGTCTCCACTTTTCATAGCTTCAAATTTTTGCTTTAAAAACTTTCCACTTATTCTAACTTAATCATTTTGAAAGCGTCAGGTCTTTTAATCCACAATTTCGTCAACATTAGACAGTTTAATATCAAAAGCTTTATATTTACCAATAAATAAATCACGGTTGAAGCAGTAATTAAAACGGCAAAAATTACGTACACGCATGGAACTCATTCACACGCATTATATTACAAAATTTGTTGTCTACTCTGTTATTAGTCCTAATTTAGTCAGATGGTAAAAATAAAATTGATCAACTTTTTTAAATCGTAGGTCACTGAAATTTTCGAGAAACAAGTGATTTAGTTATGAGGTTTAGAAGTTGTAAAATATTGTTACGTCTTACCCGATAGGTAGCACATATTGTGTATTGTCAAAGCAAGTGACTGGGATGGCGGCGTCGTTTTGGTAACGGCGCCCAATATAGACAATGTATAGTCGCAGTTCGACCTTTGAAAGAAAATGGCGCGTCAAAGATAAGTACTCCTCCTTTAGAATAAATAATTATACATTTTATAAATCCTGCTTTCTGATTTTCGAAAATCCTTCGAGATACGTTGATGTTACTACAGGCTATAACATATTCAAGTTTCAACAAAATCCGAAACGTTACTTAAAAAATATATAAGCAATATATTAAGCAATATCTGAATAATACTTCTTGCTTTGAATGAACAAGATATGATCCTAACTCGTATGAGTCCAAATGACTCTATATTTGTTGAATAAAGGTTAATAAGTATTTATATTAACTCAATAGTAAATTAAATAATTAAAACTGTTTAGTTGACTTATTAAGCACTTATTCTTGCCCCTAACAGCATCCTCAGACTGCTCCTTATTCTACTTAACACTAGGTTTACGGGACGTGTCATTTTACCGCATTTTGAACGCCTTCTAGTATCGAAATTCTCTATGTAGTATACGTATGTCTACGGATACGCGTCAATTTGAAAATTAAATAAAATAAGTTGGGCGTAAATTGAAAATTAAATAAAATAAGTTGTTTAAATGTCCGTAAACCTAGTGTTAATTATGATTCTAATGTCTTACATAGGTTACGTTGCAATGTCGCAAAGCTTTCGGGAACATCAATGATCTCAGGTACGCAAAGTGGTAATTTTTAAACTAGTACAGTATAACTTCGATTATCGGAACGCCCTGTTAATTGAACATTGTTTCATCAGAATGTTCTACATATTATCTGAAAAATGTGTTTCATACTTGGGGTTGTGTTCGATGCAATGATAAGGTCATCGATGCACTATAATAATATTATCCATGTGGTTTAAACAATATCGAAGTAGTGCATGAAACCTGTGGCACCGACGATGAAGATGTGCCTCCATGGCTCTCGATATAGGGCTTAGATGGTTTGTAAGACAAAGAAAATGCAATCATATGGAATAACATGTGTGAAAACATTTATACGATTTAGCAACTAAAAAGAAATCAGACCCATTAACTTTCATGTAAGATGTTTCTTTTTTGTTCATTTGTATTAGAACGCTTAAAGTGTATGATGTATTACGCGATAAAAGTTATCGTTCTGTTATCCGGACACATTTGTCTTCCTATGTGTTCCAATAATCCAGGTTCTATTGTATTGGCATCGTTTGTATTTACTATGTACGAATTCGAACGTGTCCCCGTAACGCGTCCATATTGAAAACTTTTCTTCTCACTGGATTTTGGTGCATTGGCAATAACAGTAGATCTGCTTAATGAGCTCCTAAATAAGCGAAAGTAATTTCATGTATTTATGCGTGAATTACCGTACAGTTGAGGATACCTCCGGAGGCAATTAACGCAGACTTTGTAAAATCACCACCTCCACTGAGCACCATGAACATCCAACTGGAAACACATCCACGATACGAAACAGTTCGCTGTCACTGTGAAACAAACTAATTGCCTCGCATCTAAATAAATATAGTCACGCACGAGAAGAAGAATCATGGTTTCGGATGTAGCCTGGGTAATTCAGTAACCGCAAAAACACTTCTAGTATGTAAGTGCCTTCGCAGCAGAGCTCAAAGAACTTTCTGGGAGACAATCCTTCTTATGGGATTCGTTAGCTGAATTATTAAGAAATTCCCTTCTTCTATAAAATCCATCAGCGCACTAGGTTTGGGTAGAACGGTTTTGCACATGTACGAAGCACAAACTTTCTTGAAAAACAGAGAGAAAGTTTCTGTTTACACTCGACTCCGCTGCGTGGCCCGCCTGCCACGCTCTCGCCGGCCAAAAGTTACATTATAGCTGACCACACAGTCCGATTGTGTCTGTCCGTTTCGGCCAATAATAAAAATACGTGTGACTGGAGGTGATCCAGCTACATTTCATTCGTCGGTAGTTCTCTGGGCATTCGCTGACGATTGAACGCTTCGACTAATCGTCGTACATTCCCCCACTCCATTCGTCGACTCCATCGAGCGCATACAGTGTTGCCCCGACGCGCCGAGACGGCTTCCCATTCTCGAGCCAAAAAAATATTACATTCGAGGTTATCGGTAAGACAACACTAATGCAACGATGAAACGTTTTTAATTT
Source organism: Dufourea novaeangliae (assembly GCF_001272555.1). NCBI lineage: Eukaryota > Metazoa > Arthropoda > Insecta > Hymenoptera > Halictidae > Dufourea > Dufourea novaeangliae. The sequence continues at coordinate 124,518 of NW_015374141.1, read as the reverse complement.
ACCACGTTTTTATTAACTCGCTTTCTTGTCTGTCTGTTTGTCTGTTCGGTACAAATTTTGCAATTGATTTTAAACTAACTTCCCGATGAGCTAGAGACTTGAAACTTTAAAAATTGCTCAGAACTGGATGACAATGCAATATTAACTCGCTTGCTTGTCTGTTCGCCAGGGTTCCGTACGGAGCTCACGCTATCTGTCCGTTTGTCTGTCTGTCCTACCTTTAAACTGTGAATTTCGTGAAGCGAAACTGAAATAAATCATATTAATCTCATCAAAATGTTTACAATCGATTGAAAAATTTCACATACCAAAAAGCAGAAAATAATTATTTAAATAAAAAAAAATGTTTAATGTACCACGTTTTTAAGATGGACTAAGAAGTATAAAATAATTTTTCCTAGCCCCATACAGATTCCTAACCCCATACAGATAGTCCTGAAAATTTATGATTGTGAATTTTTAATAGCTATGAAAATAGTTGTAAGATTTAAATCGAAAAACGTGGGGCGCAAGATAATAGTAAGAGTGTAGAGAGTAGCTGCTGTTGAGAAAACTCACAGAAAAGTTCATATCATTTGCAGTGCAATAAAATTGTTAGTGACTTAGGTGAACTATTAATGCACCAATTATCTATTCATCTATCACACAGAGGAAAATAATTGTCATACAAAAGTAACTGATAACATAGAAACAATACAAATTTTCATTATTACATGCAGTGTAAATGAAATTCAGTGATACAGAAAACTCACTATTTTCATCTTGTGCTTTTAAATCTAACTGATTCGTGATTTAAGATCGCACCGTTTCGCCACCGCTAATGATCATTAACCAAACGATCGGACACGTGTCCAGCTTTTATTTATTACACGCGCGTGGTACACGGGGTGACGCCGCCCGTTTCCAGCCGGCAACAACACTTGAACGAAAAAAAAAGGTTTGACGGTGCTGCACTAACCTATCCACCTACGGCGGGATTTATTGCCGGCACGGCAATGATTGTAACGGCCTCGCCCATTACGACACTACGAAATAGCTTTTAATTACTACCGGTTGATGCATTACAACGCCGCGTATCGCTGCCTCGGACAAACAGTTATTAGCCACTCGTCGACCTCATACATTATTCCAGTTGACGAAAGCTGTATGTCATTTCTGCGATGGACACGTGTTTCAATGCTACAGTTCCGTAACTCGGTGAAATGCTGTGGGATTTTTTCGGTAACGAAATATGAGACGGATGTGCTTTTAAATTGATTAACTTTTGCTGGTAAAAGACTTGTTTACCTGTTTAATATACATATACAATTTATACATGTATATAATTATTATAACAAGTAATTATTATAAATTCTCCTGAAATAAAAATAATACTTGTTATGCGTCGAATAAAAATAACCAGAATTATCTTTATTCGACGCATGACGAATAACTTTTTTATCTTTTATTTGTTGTTTGAAATTTTTATTTAAATATAAATTTGTCCATCTTTGGAGGTAGGCAAATAACTGGCAGGCCCGTAAGGGTGTTCCCTTACATTCAACAACGTATTATGTAATAACCAGTCTGTTAAAGAGGGGAGGGGTAAGGTAATTTGCAGGGGCAAGCTATGTGCAACTAGATAGAAGCCTTTTTGGGCGTTGATAGGGGTCGTGCACGCCCCTCTTCCAGCCAGCGGAAGATTTAAAACTGGCACGACTCACTAATTACCATTAACTGGTTGGCCTCTGCTCCACCTACCCGCTGGCACACGTTTGTCGTCTCGTTCTGAGTGTGAGCCATACTGTCACGCTCGCCTTCTCTTGACCCCACATACAAAACGTAACGCCAACTAACCCCCGCTAGATTTATGCGCCGGATACATCTCGCTTCTATGCTTTACGGCTTTTGAAAGTTACGCCGCACATGACTACCATTCGCTTTGTTTTCTTAATTTTACAACACACGGTATCGACGAACGTGCTCCGCCTTTACGTCATCGAACCGACAGCGTTCTTCTACCACAAAACAGCACACCCTTAAAAATAGAACAACTTTTTTAAAATTGGTCCAAATGATTTAAGTTCCTTTGTGAAGTTAGAGATATCAGTTTACTAAATGGAGGTGGAGGTGGAGGTGGAGTCGCGAAGAAAATAGTATAGGTCGTTTTTTACAACTTTTTAATCTGAGGCTATAATGAAAATTTAATAAATACGTATCGCAGATTTATGTTAGTTATACGGGGTGTAACAAAAATGTTTTTCCTTAGCAACAATGTAATCTGACGCTTCGTTACCGAGATATTAACGAAAAACCCCGACCAATCATAGCGCGAGTTTGCCAGCCGAGTTCCCGCGGTAGTGTTGGCTACAAATCGCAGCACGTAGAAATGATCAACTGTAAATCAAGTCTACAGTATAATTAATTATATTATAGTATAGTACATATTACATGCATATATGACAGACCTATTTCATTGTACAGTATAATTTCGATTATCCGAGGTGATGTGGATCGAGTCTACCTCGGATAATATGAAAGAGTCGATGGGTGTTCATAAATCGTGCAATAGAATCACAAAAAACGTTTTCATAATGTAATATTGCACATATATTTAAGTTGAATGAACTGTTTAATTGATTGAAATTTTGATTAACTGTCTTAATAAAACCTGGCTGTTTACACTTGTGTACTCTTTTTATTAAACTTTCGAAAAAAATCTGTACCCTAAAGATCAAAGCATCTCGGATAATACGTAACCTTGGTTAAACGGGACTCGGATAACCGAGACTCCACTGTACACATATAAGTATAGCGGTACTGTATAATAAAGCTAATGTATTACAAAGAGGTGCATGCGACGTTAAATGAATGAATAAAAAACATGTAATAAATTAACTTATAAAAAACGAACTCTCGAGTAATTTATTAAAAATGTAGATCCATTAAAAAATAATAGTGAACTAAAAATTAGTTCATGATTTCCAAAATATACCAATTTTAAGACTGTTCAGTTTTTATGACTCTTCAGTCGGCCCGGCCGGATAAAATACAAAAAGTCATTCGATGAGACTGAACGGAATTAGACAGTTCAGGCCAAACTGAGCGTGTGTAGTGACGTTCAGTCGGCAGGTCGCCGAGGCGCAACAAAGAAAATGATGCTCCCGATTGACCGCTCCCCTTCGGTATTCTCGGAAAACCCGATATCTTGCGTACTATAGACGATAGCAATTATGGGGAAGCCTGGTGTAAACAGCTAAAAATAAACGAATATTTGGGTATTTATTATGAAGAAAGTATTAAATCAATTTCTTAGAAACTTGAGATTACTTCATTGTACAAGTAAAGTGCACTGTACAGTAAGTCCCACTGACCCAGCATTGCATGTACATATCTTTTCACATCATGAACCTATTTTGAAGCTAAAAAATGCAAAATTGAAAAAATAATGACATTCTTTAAAGAAAAGGTAACTTTTTCAAGTAAAAAATGCTAAAAGATTCGATTTATTAAAACAATAAAATTATAAATGTAGATTCATGCTGTGAAAAAGATGTTAAATAATATGTACATGTAATTCTGAGTCAGTTGATTGAATATTTTTTGAGTTACATTCCCCGGCGTGGAACGCAAACACCTTCTTTCTATTATATTATTACTATAATATTCATGGATTTTTCGTAAAAATAAAAATTTTTGATTTAGTTTAATTGTAAACTAAAATATCCTCAGAGTTCCAAAGAGATTGGTTTAATAATTTTCACAAGAACTTCCACAAGATTCATTCATTTTCAGCCTGCTTACACCAAGCACCCCCTTTGAGTCGTAGTGTATTGTAGTCGGCGAAATGAGATTGTTGGTGTTCCCAGAATAAGCATTTTTGCCATTTTCGTGTGTCCTAATTCCTTTTTTAAGCGCTCATAGTCCCTTTAAATGGTGTTATGTATATTTTTATAATTATATTATGTATATGTTCTTAGTCAATATTTATAAAGACCATGCTTTCGCTGTTTTAACAGTATTCTCTAAAAAAGTTGAATGATTTTCCTGTCCTCCGTTAGTGAAGAAATTTAATGTGACATATGATATTTATAACCATTATTTAAGAACATATATTGTAAATATATATGTATACATATAATCCCTCGTGCGGTTAATAGCTTTCCTCATAACCGTATCTTTTTCTTTTATTAACGCAACTAAAGACAAAAGCTTGATATAGGTTTCTTCATTCATCCTTAAATAATTGTTGCAATCTTTAGGTGCAAACCGCAATCCATTTAATGAGTGCACATGTGAATAAACTTTTCTTTGCTCGAACCACTTCGCAGGAACCTGTACAGGCCAGACTGTTCGGGCGAAACTGTCAGTTGGCCGAAACGTGTGTAGTGGCCTTTAGATCCCATAAAGTGTGTGAACATCGATCGTTTTTAAACGAAGTAAACTGGAGATGTTGATATTACGGCAGATGTACGCAAAGGGATGCACGTGTCGCTTCAAAGATACACCTACATAGACGTGCTTAACATCGAAGGCTCGATTGGGGGACAGATGATCAAGGCTTGATGATCAATCTCTTTAAGTTACCAACCTATTAAATGTTGCCTGTTATATAAAAATTTAACAAAAATGTCCTATCTCACTCATTCCGCGGCTTAGTAATGTATATACGTATGTAAACGTTCAAATTACCAAAATATAGGTTGAATCATAAATGTATTCGTCAGTTTCGTACATCATACTTTCGTTCGAAGGCAATTACTATTATTAATGTCTATGCTCATAAATAGGACATCAATATTCATACTCGAATTCTATTAAGTAAAGTCTATTTGTTATCAACCAATACTTTTGTCCTTCACTGTTACACTTTTCAGTGTGAGTCACGAGTAACAGAATACCTAAATATCTTCGTTAAGATTGAAGATAGAAGAAAAATGTCAAAGAAGAAAGTTGTACTGTTCAAATAGACATGTATAGTAATATAAACAGATCTTCTGTTTAACGTTATCTTCACTCTTAAATGGCACCAAGTATTTTTAACTTCATAGGGTAGTACGAGGTGATGTCAAGGTGAGTTCAGGGACATTAGAAACTATGACCTTGGGCTTAGAAATTTATGATCAAGTAATGACAATTGTAAGATATACAAAGTTTTATTTGAATTAAATTAAATATTCAAGTCGGTGATCTTCAGCAGTAATAGAAGCATATAAACGATCTGTAAAACTTTGAAGTAACCTTTTAATTGTTTCATATTCCCTACATACATTATCTTTATTTGAGTAATATATATTAATTTGTTGATAATCATATTTGTCTACAGTTACGAGTGAAACCACGCTGAGAAACTAAGCTTTATATGTTAATGTTTTCATTTATAAAATGTAGATTTTTGAGTCAAAGGTCATTTCAAGATCACAGTATCCTATGTTGTTAAAATCGCCTTGACATTAACTACAACACTATGAAGGTAAAAATGCATAGTTTCGTTTATAAAATTTGCAATAACCGAAACTACCTTGATAATAATATCAAACAGAAGATCTATTTGTATTATCGTGTTTGCCTCCTTGAACAATAAAACGTTTGACATTTTCTCCTATCTTCAATCCTAACAGATATTTAGATGTCCTTTTTCTCGTGACTTATTGTCAGTCTATATGTATGGAAGTAACATCTATCGTGTGATGCCTGTCCATTGATGCATGTCATCCATGACCGCTGATTCCTATTCAATATCCGGTGTCTATCGATTTGGTAGAAGGGTCGAGTTAGCTGTAAACGTTAAGCGATCAAATTTTTTATCATAATCAAAAACACTCTTGTATCGTGAGATTCATAAGAGGCATTGATCTATCATTATATTTGTAACAGAATTACATAGAAATCTGATTAAAGTGGAATTTTTGCACACAGCACTGTGTCCATAGGAACAGTGTAAAAGATATAATGCAAATAGTGTAGGGGAATCGGCAGTGGTATGTTGAGAGACTATTCTAAACTCTGAAATCCTCACTAGACAAAGTAATAGAAAGTCTAAATTCTGAATAATATGTCCAAACACGTGTAATGTTCTTGAATGTTAAATTCTAGTCTTTGCAATATTTTTGACATTTTGTTCATTCAGTCATATGCGACACACGTAATTGTGAAAGTAGGAAAGCAACAATATGCATTCCCATAGCATAAATGTTTCATAGTATTAGAAACTTATTACGATATAGGAGCGTAGTTTCGTGTGATTTTAGTACAAACGCACGAAGTCGACGAGGAATCGAACATCTGGACATGTTCGAACCCTTCGGCGAAGTCCTCGATGACGACCAAGAAGGTTAAGATGGCAAAGAGTATGACGATGATCACGGCCGGGACGAGACAGCGACAATAATAGAGTTTACGGATTGGCTAGAAAGGAGCTAACTCCGGCTTAAGGCTCCTACGGACTCTCCCGGGAACGATGAGATCATCTTGGAGGGCGGGGAAACTTGCCTGGCATGACAGAGTAGAGGCAGGAAGAGGGAGTGATGAAGAGGGAGAGAGAGAGAGAGAGAGAGAGAGAGAGAGAGAGAGAGAGAGAGAGAGAGAGAGAAACAGAAACAGAAGAGATGGGGATGGGAAAGAAAGCAAGCGAGGGTGAAGAGCGGCGCGGGACCATCGTAATATCACAGGCAATTTCCTGAAGGAATTTGATCGGTTCCTATATCGCCGGGAATATTTTTCCCCGTCATTTATTTTTCGAAACGTTTCGCGAAGCTGCTACGATTTTATCGTACCTATCTACGCGAATATGTACACCACCAGGCTGGAAGCGTGAGGGGGTAGATTTATCGGGCGGAGGTTTTTCTTCTTCTAGATTGTTTGGTTTTCGCATTACTTGGTTTATTATTAAGATGTTTATGACGTATTACATTGGGTAAAACCGTTCGTTTCAAGAACACATTAAGGTGATGAGTTCAAAATGGGGGCTTTTTAGGTGGTGTATATTTGTGTTTAACAATACAAAAAGTGTTACAATAATTTTTTCCCGCGGCATGATTGCATATGTTATAAAATGAGTTGGTGGAAATGTTGATAAACGAATTATACAATAGTATCATACACACTTAATCAATACTCCAGCAACTATACTTTTATTAAATATAATACAAAACTGGAGTACTTGTGCGATTGGAAATTGCAATGTGCTCGACAACCGTTATACAAGAACGTGGATAGAGCTTCCGTGTGCAAGTACTTTTATGTAGAAGCCAGGTTGGAAATTTAAAGCCTAAAGTCTGCTTGCTGCATAGTAAAAAATTGCATGGAGTATCGAACTGTCCTATTAAACTAGAGCTATCGTGTATACAATACACTAGAGCCATCGTGTTGAAGATAGATGCTGTAGAACGCAGATTATCGTAATTAATTCGATCGGATCGAAATCGACCAAATTCATTCGGATTTTACGTGTAATTGATACAGGACAACCAAAGCTGCATGTTATGAAACGGTTAAAAATGAAACAAATTTGAAAGGTGACTGTTCTACAGAAGTTCCCATAAGAATGAAAACAGCACTATTTTTATGATAGTCATTTTTTCATCTATATCAGTATTTTCTGCAACAAAATAGATGAAAGAATATTCTCTTCATTCATAATATGTATTATATCCTGAATTATCTTTTCGTATATCTAACTATTCCTGAATATGATCACAATCGACACTTCCAAATTATATTATCAAATAAAGCGTCGTATAATTCATTGCAAAACATTCATGATTTATTGTGTTCTGATAAATGGTAGTTTGAATTATTGGCGCATCTGATAATAATCGACGTTCTAAGTAGGACTTGACTACGATGTTTGACGATAAGGGCGCAGAGTATACCCAATTAATTGGAATATATTACTTACTTATTTCTTAATACACATATGTTAACAGAAATTTCAAATTTCATGAATTTAAAGAGGTGGTAAAATATTAGAATGTAACGCATGAAAGGTGAAGGATAAACGATCGATATAGGAAAGCATAGTGTTTCATTATTTTGCTCTTTTCGTCGCTTGATTAATCATGTAAAATGCATGTTATCGATTGTGAAACTAAATTGTACGTGAAACAGTTTTTACATAATGTATACAATGTTATTATAAACTTCACACTATCTTAGTTAGCTTAAAATTAAACCCTTTAAATAATGTAATGAAATATTTATGGAAAATGTTACTGAATTATTTGTTGAATCCACATCTACTGTATTCACGGATTTTGTCTCTCGTTATAATTGTTTGGTAAACTGACGAGTTTCGGATGTTAGTCTATGTTCGATAAATGTTTAATCGTCACATTTATAATCCGTATTAATGTACACGTATGGAATATGAATACAAAACAGTATTAAATGGATAATTATTAGTACTGCAACACCAGGTTTACGACAATAATATGTATTTAAGTAATTTCAGTTTTACTTAAAATGTAATTAAGTAAAGAAAAATTGATCTGCCTCGTATCATGAAGCAAATAATGCAGATGGAAAATTAAATCTAAACCACTTTTGCATCCTATTCACGTACTAACTTCGCTATTAATTTACAATTTATATTGCCTACTAATAGAATCGCAAATAATCATTATTTTAATATATATATATATGTAATAAAATAACAGACAACTAAGCGTCGTTCAAGTTTGTATGTTACAATCTTCTATTACATATTTCTTTTATTAGATATTTCTGTTGAAAACAGGAGTGCTTCTTTAAAAATGTCTGCAAAGTTAACCAGAAAATTTTTATTAATATAACAAAGGAATAGATCTTATTACATAATGAAGAGTTATAAAATATTATAGTGCAAGGATGGAAGTGGATAAATGTTGTGAATTAGAATGTTGTCACCGCTTCTAATACATTTTACCAAGTGTCTTCTTTCGCATTCATTTCTTTTTTAAGTATATTATTTCTTCTCCATAATCACGCTTTATTGACCTTTCCGGGACATCCTCTGCATGTACCAAACGTCGACGTGTCTGTGCTATTTGGGTATACTATCATATTTCGATTAATTTGTGTCTTGGCGAAAGGGTCCAACTTATAGAGAGATCTATGAGAGGCTTATTGAATGAAACATCATAACGTAAATGTCTCACTGTCCTATTATTCAATTGGATTATTGATGGTGCAATTTTCAAGTATACAAAGCACACAAACTACGACTGCTACACGATTAACCAGGGAAACGCAATCCTTGCAACTGAATTCTCGACAGTCACTAACGGGCTCAATGAATTCTCCTCCTACCAACTGAAATCCTTATCCCCGTTGCTTCTACAACTAGATTCACGTATCAATGTTTGTGGCGAAACTAACTAGGAGAGCATATTTGCCGTACAGATCCCGGGTTTGTGCAGTCCAAGTTGGCCAGACGAAGAGGCACTTGCTCGGTCTGCTGCTTCATCTTTGCTTCAATGGAACAATGTCGTGCTTACCCAACTGTTTGAGCAGTTATCGAAGGTATATCGAAGGATTCCTAATCCTTGTTATAACTACTTACCTACACCCAGCGAAATTGCTAGTACCCTTTAGCTGCAACCGCAATTTATAGAATACTACAACCATATAGTATCGTTCAGAGTAATTCGTCAAAAATGTACGTATGTTTTTAATCAAAATATGCAAAGCGTTGAACATTCTTTAATACAAAAAAATACCAGGAACTTCAATACAAAAAGATTTATATATTTATATATATACTCGAAACAAGAAGAGTCATCGCTGACCTTTGCTTCCTGTATAAAATCATTCACGGTCAAATTAATAATTCTTTCATCACTTCACTGATACACTTCAATGCACCCACTCGTCACACCAGAATGCCTATGCTTTTCAGACCAACTTCACTCTTTTCTCGCTTTAACTACACAGACCCAATTAATAGAATTTGCACTTTGGCAAATAATTTGAAAGACAAAATTGACATTTTTGCACCTAACATTAATAAATTTAGGTCTGAATTCCACAGTGTTCTCTTAGAGAGGGTAACATAGTTATAATTATTATTAGGTTGAGTACTAATGTATTTTTATATCTATCTGAAACGTTTTCTTATCATTGTTATACATATATCATTATAACTCAATATTACACCATTGTATTCTTGTGCCGTAACGTTTTGAATCAAATATTGTAAAAATGGGTCCTCACCCGTATGTATAAATTAAATTAAATTAAATTATATATTATAATACTTTTCCACCGATTTATAAAAGTATATTTATTGTACTAATTCAACGCTGTTTTTTCTCTAATATTTTATCTTTCGTTGTCCATATTACTTCACATCTCTTACTGGTTTCAGAGACTGTTAATAAAATTTCTGCGATAATGACACCAGAAAATCGTTTAAAACCTTCTTCGGAACCCTAATATTATGGTTGATAAGCAATTATATCAGATTCACGTTGTCTGTAACGTTTAGTAATTGTATTCCGATTGTTGTTGTAACTATAATGTTAATCACCATAACCTTGAAAAATATTTGTTAAACGTTCACGTAATTGAGAGAACAAAGACATTTCGAATGGTTACGTCAGTGCTGGGCATCGTATGAGCACCTCACGCGCCTGTTTCCCCTTCAAAAAAAAAAGAAACAAAGAAGCCCAGATTTTTGTCTCTGTCACTCCATGGTAACGGTGGACGATGGTGGGGACAAGCTTCAGCTCCCGAGAGCCAACTTTGCCCACGACTACTTATGTTAACAGACCATGGTGTGTACAGGGTGACAATAAAATAACTGCAATTTTTTTTGCTCAGGTGTTTGTCCTGTTTTTATTATTTTTCGTTTATAATGAATGTTATATTTGAATATGGCCATCAAATTCACTCGATCTCAACGCAATGGATTATTCAATTTGATCAATTTTGGAGAGAAAAATCTCCTCTAAAAAATACACCACCGTAGAACAGTTAAAGTCTGCTTTAGAAAGAGGCTGGAATGAAATTACTACTGAAGAGTGTGCGACCATCGCAAATAATTTTAAGAAGCGTCTCAGAGCTTGTGTGAAGGCTAAAGGAGGACATTTTGAATACTTATTGTAAAATTTTATTTAGCGTTTTGTATTCTTTAAAATAAAATAATAATTGTTTGAATTCGATGAGTTCTCATAGAGTTATCGTCTTCGAAAGTATTGCGGGTATTTCATTGTCACCCTGTATATCACTTCTATCAACATTTTGTTCTACCTTATAACATAATTTCTGTTTCTATTTTAAAAAGGCGGTCCGATTTAATTCTGACGAAAACCCCGTATACTTACGCATATTGTGTCATATCACTTAATTGAGATCTTTGTGCGTTTTATACGTCTCACCTGGAGTCAAGTTTTGGCCATTCGAGACCGAAGAGAATACCGGATTTGAAGAGGCCAGGTGAAAGGGAATCAATGCGAATGGAACCAAATGGTGAGGGGGGTAACTGATACGGAAAAGAAGCGGGCGCACGAGCCTTTTGGAAATATACATACCTAATCTGTCTTCCCCCTCACTTTTCGTATTTCGCTAGGTAAATAGTGGCACGTGCAGACCACCGTACAACCCCTTTTGGCTCGTTGCTACTGAACCCTGAGGCCTTTCGGATCCGGTGCTGTTTACCGGCACAATATTTACCCACGACTTATAACCATCGACTGTTAAGCCGGGTGTAAAGCGGTTACACGATGTGCCCGAATATATTCATATTTATTTACATACGACAATCTATCGGCTCATGTGCACGTACGCGCACGTGTAATTTGTTTTATTTGATTTTGCTTAATTGCAGCGATCAAAACTGTGAACGAAAGGGGTGAACCAAACTGCGTGTGTTGTCCCCGTTATGTTCTTTTGATTGGAGATATTTTTCATCGTTTCGATAACTTCGTACTTATGAAGTAACATTTCTATAAATTATATTATAAAGGCGTATTACGTTGCCTCAAATTTTATGTGTAACATTTTTCTTGAATCTAAGAAAGCTAATAGGGACAATTCTGCTCAACGATTAACAAAGCTTTGAGTTCAAAAGAAAAATTTAAGGAATAAATAATTTCAGAATAGCTTTGTAATATGTATACAAGATGAGTCTCATAATATAACGGCTTCAAAAATCTTGTGAATTATAAAACACACTAAAAATGATGTTCGTCGCGGGGTATTAACCATAGTCGAAGATATGCGAGAACGTATTGTTAATGAATTTGTTGCAATAACTGCAGAAACGCTTGGAAAAGGTTTTCGTTGACTTATAATCCGATTATGCAATGGTATTCATTGTAACAGACAACACTTCAAAAACTGTTTGAAATAAAACGTGTTTTAAGAATATCTCATAGTCTGTAATTATTAATTATACATGGGGTAAATGTTTCAATTACTGCCATGTTCCCTAATCTGTCACTTTATTTATTTTACTTGATAAAAACGCAACATTTAAAAAATTACGTACAAAAAACTTTCATCATTAAATTGGAAGTCTGATTTACATAAAAACACAGAAATACATGTACTTGTACGTAGCTGGTATTTAAAAATGAATGGGTGAAAAATGATAGTGCAGTTTGAACGTAAAAACTGCAACTACTGCGTACGTGTCGTTCTCAAGACCGCGTGTCCCCACTCCTGACTCTGTCACTGCGTGCATGTCGCTCTCGCGAACGCGTAACTCAGGGATCGTACTCGGAGGGTTAACAAATACTGACATAAGCGGCCCAGTCATGATAGGTCAACGCGTGAGGTGTCCATCGCGACATCACTTTGCAGTAGCCCATCGTATTAAGGTGACGATCGATGGTTGTACGTAGCTAGCGTTCGCCACAAAGAGCGTCTTCGTCGAAAGTAGCTGGCCGGTTAGAGTAGGGTTGGTTTTTCGGCGTACCGTTCGATCGCTACTAGTACCTGGCCCAAATGCAGCGTTGATCTTCTTAGCCGTCTCCGTTGAAGAGGTGAGCGAGGCGTTGCCCCATTTTCGTTCTCTATTAATTTCCCTGTTACACCTGCGCCAATTTATACGTATTACGCGGAAGGTTCGCACACATACTCATGTTCGAAAAACAACGAACCCGGTAAGGACCTATGGAACAGCCCAATATGTCACTACCATCAGAATAGTTACTACCGAAATTGTAATTTTCTCATCTTTCACTATATCTGATAAATCAAGGTATAGTCCATCATCACTAATTTCTTGTATGTGACATGTCATATTTTGTACTTTTCTTTTCACCGTATAACGCGATTAACAATATAAAGATATAACAAAGAATATAGCACAGAAATATATTGAAGAGTATAACGCTTCGATCGCTGAATTAATACTGTGATCACTGAAGGAAGCATTAGAATACTGAATGAACTGTTGCATAGAGCACATTTAAAAGAAGCATGATACAATATCCTGCAGTTTCTTAAAACATGATGAGACGGCTCTCAGAGACGGTCACTGGAGACTCAGTAGGCAGAAAAAGAAAGAAAATCGATTGTCTTTCTGCCCATTGAGTCTTATGGGACCCTTTCTGACAGTTGTCTCATCGTGTACTCAGGCCTGTCTAAATGGCGCCCTAAGGGCAACGGGCGCCCGGGCTTGCCATGACTGTATCAGTTCGGGCAACGGTGGTTGTTACGATATAATCAGTAAACACGAAGCCGTCTACCCTACGCATTTCACACTCTTCTTTCTCTGTCTCCAAACGTCCTCTCTATTCGAGGCAATTCACATTTCCTTTCTCCCACTTTGAAAATACCCTCTGTTCAACGGATCACTTTCATTCATTTTCGGAACGAAGACGTCTGAATATCACAGAACGTATTTATAGCTGTTAAATAATTATAGTATTACACCTGAATAATATTAATAACTACGTACAATACATTATTTACAATGGCTTCAAACGTAGCGTTTTATATATTTATTATGACCGTAATGCGATAGTATTTATAATTACCGTATAAAATGGGAAATTGATAAAATTATGTTTATTTATACGATTGTATACAATTTTTTTCGTAATCATATAGAAATAATATAACAAATCAATATTTTTCCAACGTATGGCATTCATTATCTTGAAATTGACGGGCGATCACACTCGACCTTCACGGAGAAATATACAAAAAAGAAACTTGTTTATAATTTTCCATGTTATAAAAATGATTTTACAATGTAAAAAAAATAGTATTCAAATATTCCTGGACAGGCCTGGTGTACGGCCTGCTTTACACAGATGTTACATTAGTTTTGAAAAAATAATGACTCTAAGTTATAGCATTCAGTACCAGTCATACACAGATGTCAAAACGAATATGAATAATCATCTTTCTATGATTTTTTACTGTCTAAACTTTTTTAAATCCGTGTGAATAAAATAACTGTAGAAGAAACAAAAATCACAAACATGGGGTTTTTGTTCACCATGACCAAAGTGTCCTGTAAAGTGTGCTGTTGATAGAGCAACCTTTCAGGGTCTTATGAGACACCATACTAGACCTGCTTATCGCTTATGCTCGGAAAATGGATCCGAGCCCCACGTTGGGGTTTCATGATTTTTTTACCCTTATTTTATTTACGCGTATCCCAAAAAAAAAAATTAAGAAGTTTCCCGGTCGATACTGAAATTTTCCGCGCGAGTGACACTTATTTCAGTTCTTAGGAGAGCCTTATAATCTCCAATCTCCATTTTTTCATGACCCATTTAACGTCTGGGCACCTTGTCTCCAAACGAGGAACGACTTCCTTCTCGTTATCAACAAAAATTCTTCAGTTTCAGAAAGAATTGTTGCATTTAATAACATTTACTACAAACATGTAAAATTTGTTTTATATTAGTGACGGTATAATTAAAATAAATACAAGGCGTGACAAAGTTTCGAAAATAATTTTGATCCGTCAAAGTGTTAGTAGCCAGTTCTTGTTGCAACTGTATTTTGTACTAATGATGACCTTATATACAAATATCCTTTATTCACGTACACCCTGTAGACAGTATTCAATCACCATCACATCCTAAACATAGACAAATTATTATTATTATTATTTAGAATTGACGGGCAAGGCCCAATACAATGGATAGTTACAATACTTATGAATATTACTGAATTAATTGAGATAGTTTACATTGAAATGGCGATATATTACCTTAGAAGAAATCTATGTTATCAACGTATAGACTTATGTTATTCCATTAATTAAGCAATGTTCCTCTGCCGGTGAGTTTTTCTCAACTGCCGTGTCAGATCGATGTATCTTTTCAGGCGTCCATTCGGTCGTCAACAACTCGTATATTTCGGCGTCGGTTGGCGCCGAGAATAAAACGGAATGCTTTGAGGCGTCGTGTCGGAATTCAGTAGGTCACAACGTTTCCCGGCTTCGTTCTTCTCCCCTTCGTACAATTCTATATTTCGTCGGGGGTTGGAGGGAAAGGCGTGTTGGAGGAAGGTTAGGATACGGGAGAGATCGAAGCGGGACAAAAAAGGAAAGAAAAGAAAAAACGCGTGAGGCAGAGTGAGAAGAAAAATAAGAATTCGCTTTACGATTATAGAGCACGTCGTAGCCGCTGCGACGTAAAACCCCGGCGGTAGCACAAAGCGGCCGTAGTTTACAGATAGCGGCGAGTTATTCGTGGTGGTTGCATCTCTCTGCCCAAGGAAAAAGGAACGAACGAACAAATTGAGTCCTTTCCTTCCTCTATTCCGCTTCTCGTTCTCCTTCCATCGTTTCTTCAACCCCCACCCCACCCCCCGTCCTGCCCTCCGCCAAGCCAACCATTGAGCATCCTCGTTTCCAGCTTCATCCACTTCCATTCGCGTCATTGACATGCGGACCCCGCCATAGGCTGAATGGCGAATTAGACCCGGTCCGCGTTTGAAAAGGGTACGTATGCAAATTTTTACTTTGCCGTCGCTCGCCGTTGCGAGTTCACTTGAATATATCACGGCCGTCGCTTCCTATCGTCCCCCGATATTTTTCCGTAGATAGAAATTCTACTGTCGAATTGCATCTCGTAGGGCTTCTAACAAAGTGTACGTACCACCAAGGTTAGGCCGAGGATAATTAATTCCATACGGTAATTAATTGTTCACGGTTCTGTGACATTCTTGCCATATTTACCGACAATGATACCTCAAACATTAGTCGACGTTGATAAAATGTGTGAAATGATAGCTTTTTTATTATTTCAGAAATTTTCAAAATAAGTAGTTTTGCCTTATACAAGTTAGTAGGTGACGTCAAACAATTAACGTGAGATCTGATAGAAAATGTGATTTTGAGCAAAACTGTATTTGCATAAACCTAGATTAAGCAATTTTATACGTTTATACAGGGTGGGACAATAGCTATGTCCACTTTGAAGACAACTTCAGCCACTATGAAATAATACAGCATGTGCTAGAATAAGTTCAGAAACGATAAGACATGCACGTGATGCAGCGATACGAAGATTGTAAGAAGTAATGTAAGAAAGTTTATTTTACTACCACTTTTGACCTTGTACGACCTTCAATGATAGCTCGCTGAAGTCGTTTCAACACCGGCTATCACATCGCGATAAAAAAACATAGCATTCCATTAAACAAAATAGAGATGACCTTGAAATCTCCTCTATGCCTTCACCCACGTAGAAAATGTTTGTGTCACAATATGCCCCCCTTTATACCGTGTTAGTTTTGTGTATAACATTTTTTCACATTATTACAAATAACGGCAATATTCAAAGTGGACATAGTTATTGCCCCACCCTGTTTGTTATACTATAAACGTTTCCACTGCCTTAGTCTATTTGGACTCTAGCAAGCTTTTAAATAATTTATTTTTTATTTTGTATATTTTTATTCTGCGTAGTGTGTTTATTATGGAAGATCTGAATGTGAAGGAACTTTCTCCTATTCATTGCATGCCTACCAATTGGAGTTAAAAATTATGCATGCATATCGAAACAAAGCATGCAGCTTACTTTTGCAATCTTCCTGAAGTAAGTTTCAAAATGAATCGCCTTGGTACCTTTGTCTACGAAAGATTTTCCCTAATATTATTCTTGGATAATTGATTCCATGCGAAAAGCAGTGATTGAGCTCAATAAAATTACTAAAACATGAATTTCAGACCAAGTTACATTGTTTAATACTTCAAGATGTCCGTGGCTTTTTCGACCGATACTTTACAATGGTTTTCGAGAACTGTCATTCGATTCAATTTCAAACAAGGTTTAATAATAAATAATTATTTAAATGTTAAAGTTTATGTAACATTTGGTAATAACGTTAATTCGATAGTACTGAGGTGTCAAAGCTTTCCAACAACTTTTGAAATAAATTATTATCATTACAAGTTAAAAGTATCAGTGGGTTATTCCATAAAAAGTGAAAGCCAGTTATAAAATTGTTATTTATACTATATAACGTTCAAAATTATGTTCTTTATGTACCATTTACTCCGTAAAACTTAAATAGTTAGTTTCATCTTTTCTGTACAATACTACGTATTAGAGATGGCGTGCAAAATCACTAACGGTGATTTATCACAGTGATCACCGCATCACGATCACGGTCGTGATTTAACTTCATTTACGACCGTGATTACGATTTTTTTATCTTGAGTGAATTTGCTCACTGCGATCGTAAGTCCTTGATCTTTAAACAGAAAAACGTATTCAATATGATTTCACGATGAATTACATTACTATTTGTGTTTGTAAAAATCAGTAGAAAAAACAATAAATTCTAAAAGAATAATTTGCTAGGTAACATGTAGATTATAATTTATAATCATTAATCTATTCGTTATTCTTCATTGTTTCTAATTATTCCTTCACTTTATACGATATAACTCGAATTTTTGTTTTGATGTCGTTAATATGAAATATACAGATTGTGTGTCGCGTGTAAAGAACTGTTAGGTTTCTCCACCAATCAGAAACGATCACGAGAAATCACGAATCACTGTGAAAAATCACCGTGATTGAGAACGAACGTGATCGAATCACTAGTGATTCACAAGTAGCAGTTCACGCCATCTCTACTACGTATACCTTATTATTTACTTAGAACTGAAATAAAATCGGCGTGTTTAAAAATATTAATAATAATAATTATAAATTTGTAATAATAATTCCGTAAAAATGACATAATACAGTTAGAAGAAACGATGCATGTGTAAGACAGTAATACATATGTATGGGTACCTGTTTTGACTTTCCAGGCTCAATTTCCCCTTGTTTATCTTGCGTTAATATCCTGTTCGCCAAAATGCTTCGCGCAAATATTTCCACTAACAAGAGTCATGCGAAACAATTACCGAGTGTATACAAGCGTACGAATTAATGATTGCATAATGAGACACTCACTTTCACGGCCGCTACCTAATGTTTGCGGATGAGCGATTTATGGATATTATCCTGTTTCATTTAAACGACACATACGATAATCAAATATTCCCAAGCATCATTGTGTACCATCATAATACTCAACTGTATCTATATAATTATTGCCGTGATCGTCTTCCATACGACAAACAAATCATCGATTGGAATACCATGTAAAAGAAGAATTGCAGGAATTAATTTTTCGGTAGCAAAAATTTTCGATGCTGATCAAACGTAACTAGTTAGTGTCAACATGCTGGAAAATGTTTTTTAATTACTAGTATTACCTATGGGTGAATAGTAGGTTGTGTATAAGAAGGGAATAAAATAAAGACTTGATAAGGATTGGATAAGAAGTTTCCCCCCCCCCCCCCCCCCCCGATTTTGTTGCCGAGGCTCGGGCTTCGGGTAAATAATATATTGGTGAGGTGTTGAAACGATTGTTTAAGTTTCAAACTCTCATGGAGTCTTTACTGTAATAGGAATGTGAAGAGAGCAGAGTTATTCGTTGTTCATGGTGCAGCATGTTTTTGTATTTCAACCATTTTTTCGTAATATTTCACTATCACGGAGAATTTTCAGAAGCGTGAAACATCTTGCAGAAATATTATTCCAATGTATTCCAAGTGTAAGTCATGCTCACGACATTTATTTGAAATCGATCACCGAACTCATTAATTTTCTTTTCTACTTATTTTATAAGTCCGTTAATAGAATCTCACATGTAAAACTTTCTGTAAGTTACAAAATATGAATGACACAAGGTATCACATATATGCATAAGCATATAAATACAAACTGGAAAATTGTTTTTGAAAATAAAACAATTTATAAAAATTATATGTTTTCATAATTCAATACACCATTAATAAATGTACATTTTTTGCATGCAATGGCTATCTCTGTCTCTTACGGTTAAGAACTTGTATGTAAAATAACAAGAAAATTATTGTGTTATTAAATGAAGCATCGTAGACAATTTTTCTTCCAGCAGCGTAGTAGATCATAAAAAACTGAACAATTTCTGTATTTACGGTTTTGCTCTATCTTGTACCGTTACAAAGTTATATCAAGAAAACAAAAAAACGCGAAAACTTTAAGGGCTGCTTTCACCCCTTCAGAGTGAAAACCTGCACGAAAAAAAATTGCTCCAAGCATAGTTCAATATGCTCTACATTCATGCAAAATTTCATTAAAATTAGAATTTTCAGGTTCGGAACTTTTCCTTATAAGGTAAATAAACCGAACATTGACCTTCTCACTCGCACTCAATGCTTTTCACTTTAAAGGGTCCCATAGACGATACGACAAGTCGTACGACATAAGTATGTACATCGCTGCGATGGTTGGAACTATCGTGCAGACAGTCGAAGCGAGCTAGGTTGTATCAGTAGTTGTACGACAAATCGTATCGTCTATGGGCCACTTAACTCTCCACTTATTCAGAACCGAGCCAGCCGGAGAAAGAAATTCTTAGAATACACCACTCCGGATTGTTGCAATGATAAGGTTCCGAAATGCTGCAGCCAAGGCACTACTGTATAACACATTTCATATAACATGTATCTTCCCTCATGAACATTGTCTATTATACATCATATAAGCACACACAATACATTGCATATTACAGAACACATGGTATATTAAATATTTTACGTGCCCCTGCCTGAAATTTGAATTTTTTTTGGAATCGTCATAAACTGACTAACTGTTTCTATGAAACTGAGTACCATTTTGCAATAATTAACATTCATGTATCTTCTAAATTAATATTTCTTCGACATAAATAGCTTGATATTTTTTTATTGAGAAGCGTAGACTACGTTGATTAATGCAATAAAAAAATAACTTTTATATGTCCGTTATCTATTCATTCATAAACAAACTGCTAAGATGAAATTATGTTTTCCTCTAAATAGTACAATTTTGTGTCTGAAATATTTTTCGATATAATCCATAGTTTTTAAGATATTCGAAAAGAGTTACTTAAATGGGATACTCTGTACATTCTCTGCAATAATAAGGAAGTTTTTAAAAAAATGGTACAAATGAATACATTACTTTTCCCAATTTCGTATCGAAAATTCAGAGACATATGCTGATGATAATACACAGACAGTATTCAACGATTTTATTTGTAAACAAATTAAGTGAAAAACCGTTTAATTATATACAGAATGAGCTTCCGTAAATCTCCACCCTGCCAAATCCTGTACATGTTAAACCAGTGCAAGTAGAAGCATCAAAACAACAGCCAAATAAGGTATTCCTTGCAATGAATAATTCACAGCACACCGTTTTCTTATTTTCCACATAATTACAGGGAATTCCGAGGCCCCGGCATCCCCTTAATCACCCTTGTGTCTTAACACGGGTTAATTACATTCCCCGGTCGGCGTACCAGAAAATTTAATAAAACTGACCAACTTTCGAGCTCGATGTTACTGTCACGTCAGCCAGCCGTTCAACCCGCGGTCGGCTTTAATACGCACGGTTCCCCAAAAATTACAATTCAATTAATACAAGGTAGTCTAGTGCAGCGGTCTGCGGACCACCAATGTCCGTAATTTGAATGGTCCGCAAAGAAATTGTCGAGCAAATGTCGCACTATTTTTAATATATAAATAAATACATATGTATACCTTTAAAAATTGTGTTAGTGGTCCGCAATATCTAAAAGGTTGTGTACGGGGAATAATATCGTCTACCCCCTCCATTTCGGGTAGGTCGCTGTATTTTTCGTGCCGATGCACATGTCAAGAGCGGTCGCGTTATATTGCCTTTAATTTTGCGCCGTATTTGCTGATATAATTGCGAGGGTAAACATGGTGAAATCGGGACGTTCGAAAGGAAGAGGAGCCTTTTCGCAGCTGCCGTGGACTGCGCGCGAGTTCTGGTCACGTGCCTTACTTAAATACAGTCATCCCCTAAATACGTTCAGCTCGGCTTACTGCTTTTCATTTACCCAGCCCCCCACTTTTTCCCATCCCATTTTCACCCCTCTACCTTACCGACTCTGGTTCCTCCGTTTTCATTTCAGGCCCCTCACCTTCCGCTTCTCCGGCTCCCTCATTTCCACCCTCCTTTCTTCTCGTGTCGCACGGGCATCACCCTGATTCGACAGATGTCACGGAAGGGCAAACACGCCTGGACGGACCTGTCAACGCGACCCGATGTCGACGGTAATCGTAATTAGAGTCCTAATCCGTACGATCGTCCGCCATGTCGTTGGCCTTGCAGCCGACTTAGAATATTAATCGAACTGAATGGTGCAAGATGCTGATCTAGGAATGATTAGAATGACGGTTGTCGAGTTGACGGCTTTCGGTGAACGTTTCACTAACAATACGACCTTGAGTTGTGACGGTACGACGTGTGATTGGTACATTACAGATCGAGGGATTATTTGAAGAAATAGGATAAAGTAACAAATTAACCATTCTATAATTATTAAATTATTTGTGGATATATATTGTTTATTTCTGAATCATATTCTTGCGTAGTTTTAATGAAACTATATTTACTATCATTTTCTATTTAAAGTACTGCCTTTTGTAATAATTAACTAAATCATTTCTAATATCTTATTTATAAGCAGAAGGTATTGAGCTGTATGAAGGAGGATGTACCATAGTCCCATTTGGATGTACAATTTTTCGGGGCCGTATAGAAGTACGTATTTGAAATTAGGTATACATATTATTGAATCTATTATTGAATCTATTATTATTGAATCTAATTATGTATACTATATTATTTGAAATCGTTCATAGATATCAGTACAAATAATACAACGTATAATCTGAATATTTTGTATATTATATATACAATACAATTATGTAAAATATTATATACAATAGTTTTATTTACCTAATGTTGCTCACTCTATTACAGTATAATACTCAAGTATAAGTATTTTACTTATTGAATGCAATAAATTTCAGAGAACATGATAAAAGTAGCGAGTGTCATGAGTATACAGTACACAATATAATTCGTAGTATGATATTTGTTTCCAAGAAAAATTTAGTTTGAAATTTCATCTGGGACAGGTGTTTTTGAAACTGATACAAATTGTGTATGACACACATCCGTTAGTATTTGATTATAACTCACTATTTTCACTTACAATGAATGCTCAGAATGGTTCAATGTTATCTGTTTTACGTTGGTCTCACTATCTTGCTAGCTTCAACATAAATTATCTATTCGAGAAACGACATAAGAACAAATATTTTAGATAATTGGGCATATTAACATTAAAACCAATTGTACTAAAATAACTTTATATGTGAAATAACTGTTTTAAGCAACTCTAAGTATAATACCATAAAAGCCGAGAAAGTCAACTGTATTACAGTGACATAAGTAGTAGTAACCTGAACGTGTTTCAAAGGTCAATCTATATGCATTACGTTTCATCAGGTAAACACGTTGCCCCTTCACTGAAACAGTTTTCAGCACTAGCGATTTTGACCTAAGGCTTTAATTCCGGCTTGATTAAACGAAATGCAAGATTCTTTGTCTCATTTCACGGGAAATTTCGCCAGAGGTTATTCTTTCAGCAGCGCTACTCTGTGGTTTGTTGTTCTCTTAAGCTGTTACAGAAATGGTTGTGGTTACGACAATGTGCACAGTTGCACGCTGTTTCTTTTTCTTTAAAGCGGATACCCACGCCATGGTCACTATAATTTCACCCGGGCAAACTGCAACTTTTCCATGATACTTTTGCACTCGATGTCAGGGATTCTGTTCAAAATGAAATATGTTGTAGTCCACGTGAAATGAGGGGAGGGGGTTGTCATCATTTTTCTGTTATCAAATTTGTTAAAAAAATACAGGCCGCTGAAGTTTACAATGTTTGCCCATTTTCATGAAACGCGCGATGTATGTACCTACAAATTTATATCTTGGAGTTTATTTATCATATCTAGTTATTCACTTCTTATGTATTTTAATTTGATCCCAGCATCAATTTCCGTAATAATGGTGGTTCTTGACAAAAATTTAATTTAATGATATTCACAGACATTCTCAATACTCTTATCTAGTGATGGGATTTGGAACGCTTCGAATCGCTTCGAATCTGTACACGGACGAAAACTTCGAATCGCTTCAAATCTGATTCGAAGCTACAAAAGTCTTGAAAGTCTTGAAAGTCTTGAAAGTTTTGAAAGTCTTGAAAGTCTTGAAAGTCTTGAACGGATTCGAAGTTCCTAGGCGATTCGAAGTCTCGAGCGGCTTCGAAGTCTTGAATGGATTCGAAGTCTTGAGCGGATTCGAGTCTTGAACGGTCTTGGAAATCTTGGGAGTTCTCTACGCGCAGCCTCTTAGCGAGACGTCTGGGTCGTCGATAGTTTGTATATTTTCATGGATAGGCTGTGCGTGATAAATCGACCGAACGCATTGAAGGCACGTCCACTTAGGAGTGCACCCCCCACTGTCTTTCCTAAAAGACATTTTCCTCAAGATTTCCAAGACCGTTCAAGACTCGAATCTGCTCAAGACTTCGAATCCGTTCAAGACTTCGAATCTGGTCAAGACTTCGAATCCGCTCGAGACTTCGAATCGCCTCGGAACTTCGAATCCGTTCAAGACTTTCAAGACTTTTGTAGCTTCGAATCAGATTCGAAACGATTCGAATTTGTCGCTCGAAGTCAAGACAGTTTCGAATCGATCCGAAGCGTTCCAAATCCCATCACTACTCTTATCTACCCCCAAAAGCAACACCTGCTCGTCTTCATTACCAAAATCACCAGTTAACTTCCTAAAATATTTCACCAATCCATATACACTCTTAAGGCACTTTTTACCAATAAATTTACCTACACTACAGTAGATCGTATGTACTATAAAAAATGAACAACAGTAACGAAACATACATAACGACAATGAAAAGTTAACAATTGAACATCTGCAAGCATAGTTCAATTGTTACACGCTCAATTGTTTGATTGTCTACCAGTCCCACTAATTCAGTTGTCCCATCGTTTTATGCAGGGATAAAAAAGGAACTACAGTAAAACCTGTTTTTGTACGGTCCTTTTTTATACGATTTTATTTTTATGCGATTTGTTTTGTGCGATTTTATTTTTGTGCGATTTTTTTTTATGCGGTATATGAATTTCAACGGCGTTGGCATTACTGTAATGTTTTCTATCAGTGTACATATAAATATACACTTCAAGACGCTCTGTTCAGTTGGTTTAAACAGTTTCTCGACAATGTACATTCAATTATTTTCGCTCGACGCGCTAGCAGCATACGCTTTGTATTCCGAGTTTTATCCACGACTCACGTGATTAAGGATTCATTTTATAGTGAGATTAAAGGTAAATAAATTAATTACTTTTGTTTCTATTTGTATATAGTTTTTATGATTTTCATTTTATTTTTAAACATATGTACTCCCTTAAAATGAATAATTGTAGCCAAAAAAAAGTGAAAAGAAAGACAATTCCATTAGAAACAAAAAATCTAATATTAAATAGACTAGCAGATGGTGAACCAATTCATCACAAGAAGATGCGCGTTAAGGATTACGACGACTAGCAGTGAATTATGTAATGTGCATTTTGAAAACTTCTCCATGTATACAATGAAAAATTAAATGTTTTTATAATGTGTAATTTAATTATTTATTATGTTTGGAAGCACTTTCTCATGTATTTCGTAAATAATTGACGTATTTTCTAAGTGCGACTTTTTTTATGCGGTCCCTCTCCGCCGCATAAAAAAAAATTTCTGTAGTATGTCGTACAAAGCTGTTTATTATATGTAGTATTTATGAAATTTCCGAATATTTTTTTGTGCGGTTTCTTTTATGCGGTCCCTATCTACTGCATAAAAACAGGTTTTACTGTATATGTGATAGCGGTTCGGAACCGGTGTTAGAACCGGTTCTACTTTATGACTGGCTCTACGGTTCCGGTACTAGATCCGGTTCTATTTTATGAGTGGCTTTACGGTTCCGGTACTGGAATCGATTCCACTTTATGACTGGCTGTACGGTTCTGGTATTAGAACCGATTCCTCTTTATGAGTAACGGTTCTATAGTAGAGAAGCAGAACCCTTAATTCAAAACCGGTTCTGTCGTCGGAAGCGGTCCTTCATACGCTCAGTGGCTGAAGCGACAACGTCAGTGCAAACAGGTGCGTGCGCGCGTTTTGTAATTAGCAAAAAACAGTCAAGAATGAATTTGATAATTGTTAAATAAAATCGGTCGAGATAATCGTCATCAAAAGCCCATGGCAAATATTATGCATCGTTCATTGAGACAAGTCGCAGTTTATCGTTTATTGAGTTCATTCTAAAATAGATATTTCAGATATTTAAAACCGTAATCAACTATCCAAAAAAAAACTCCGTATATACCGTTTTGTGCAAATTGAATGAAAAACTTGAATTTAGCCCAAAGTAGTTGTTATATTGAATCCACCCTTTTCAATTTTGTAATTTTAACCTTAGAATTGTAATCAGCAACCCCAAAAACCTATAAATGACCTATGACATTAATGTTTCATTCAGTAGACAAATGTACTTTTGAAGATGGAGTGGGCCTTACGGTTGTTGGTGGGTGGTGACCCCCACAGCCGTTTTTCTAGGGTGTCGAAGAATATTCATGCCGGTGCAGATACGGTTAAATTACCGAATCGATCACAAAATCGTATCATCTGAACTGGTAGTTACAGTTTTTAATCGATTAACTTGAGATTTTCACTGAATACTCTTTAATACATTCTGCTGTGAACTACATAGGATTTTGCAAAATATTGAAAATTCTTTTTGCAATTAACATTTTTATACGTAAATTTTAGGGGAAAATGCTAAGTTTTGTAAATATTATTTATCCGCAATAAATAGTCAAAGTTACGAATGATTTTGGGGCCTCAGGGTGGGCCTAACCCCTTAAGTACTTCAATCCTTGTTACTCGAAGAGTAACAATCAACATACAGTTCACGCATACCGAGAATCAGATTTGGAGAACCGTCAAACCGGTTAAAAACCGGTAGTTTAAAATCAAGGATATTGTGATATTATGCCTTCCATATTGTTCTCTATGGACCATACAGTCTAGTAATCAGCCAAACTGATAGATTCCTCAGCCAACTGTAAAACGTCCTGTGTCTAAAACAAGCTCAGAACGCAACGTCCTTATTCTTTCTCTTCCCCCAATCCAACCCATCAATTTTTAGCTAGCAAAACATTGTGGAGATGGTAAGGAAATTATGAGAATACCGAACCGTGTTTAAGAGAGAATACTAAATTTCAAGTGATAAATTTCACGTTGAACATACCCAGCCAAAAAGATGCTCCTCCACACTCTGAATGCGAGTTGTTGTACGACACTTTCAGCTGTTTCATTGAGGAGGGTCAGGCTGAATAACAAGAAAATTAACGTCTGGCTAAATTCTGCGAAGCAATTTCATCGTCCAAGTCGGTCAATGGTGGATTCTCTATTCTAGCGTTATTTCACTTCGTAGTTCATTCGCGGGTAGGTATATAAAACTAGATTAAAAAAATAGAAGACACAGTCGATGGAAAGAGCTGACCGTGGGGCGTGTGGAGGGGGTGGGTCGAGCAGAAAGAATCGGGAGGAGGGCCAGGAACACCGAAGCGAAGTTAAGAAGAGAACGGTAAACAGGAGGACGGCACGATGTGTAATCTGCAATCCAATCTTAAGTTAAATGAGAGAAAAAGGGGGAGCAGGAGGGAGGATGGGGGTGGATTTCAAAGAGGGTACAGGATACGAGGAGGCAAGGGATGCGAGATAGTCAAAGATAAAGTCACAGACCGCGCGATTACGACGAAGAAATGCACAGACAGAGAGAATGGGGGGTAGAGAGTCCTTGGCATCTATACTCTCTACTCTCGGAATCCTTTTAGGATCTCTCCAAGATCTCTTCTCGCACTGTCTGCAGAAGTGTGTCTGGTGGCAGGGAGGGGGCAAGTAGGGCAGCTGGTTGGGGGAAAGGGGGACAGACGAGACAGCACAATGCGCGCAAGGCTCGCGAGACATTGTCACCCCTTCTTGCTTCCCTTTTCTATCCCTCCCTGCCCCCACAATACGAAGCCACCGAAATCCTGGAGACTCCTCTTTGTTTCTGGTTTCTCGAGCGTGTGAACATTCCAGCATGTAAGCTGCATTTAGGCCACGGAGGATCGCTGAAAATGTTCAGGAAACGTCGTACCGAGAGAATTATCCCTGACTAATGACTTTGAATATTTAGTTGGGAGAGTAATTCAGTTCAAAACGTCGTTTTTGTCTTTAATAATTTTGGAATCTAATGCGATTAGCTCACGTTTTTGAAGAAATGGCGAACATTTAAAAACAATTTTTTTGCTAAAAATTTTCTTATATAAATATTAATTGCGAAAGGAGTTTTCAGAATTTTGCAAAAATCAGGGGTATTTCTCGAGTTCTTAGTGTGTAGATGATGAAACGTTTTGTTTTGTAGTTCCAGATTTAACAGTCTGGACGTAAAAAATTTCACCGCGGAATGACGCAGTTCTTTTTTATGTACATTATAAGGACCTTATGTTACATTTTTGATAAAGTTATCCTATTATTTTTGGCATCTCGGCGTACCCCGTTAGGTTGCAACTTCACATATTTTTGTTGAAACGATTGAAAACGCACATATCAAAGAATTCCAGTTTGTTTACTCACTTTTCTATGGAAAAAGTTGTTCCACCGGAATATAAATTACTGACACAAATAACTAATAAAAAATGTTTGAATTCTTTAATATGTATTTTTTTTGAAACTACGAAATAAAGAATTATTAGTGTAGACGAAAGAGTACTTTGTAGTCAGACGATGCATGCATTTATTTAACTTCTTTGAAAACATTTCAAAAATGACATTGATTGAAACTATGCATTTAATTTACATATACTAATCCATCTATCTTTTTTGTTACAGGTAAGTGAATGTCAAATATTAATATAAATGGAATATCTCAGTTATTTTAATAGATATTAAGGTCATTTCAAAAGTTGTACGGTATCGAGGGAACTATACCGTGTCAGTAATAACTTTTTTTATGGGTGGAGGGTATTTGAACACAGTTCAACGTCATCTGTATTTTTTTTAAATAGCATACTATACTTTTGTATTTTTAGTAGAATAGCCGATGTTTAGGGGATTTTAACTACCTATGTAGTATAAAATCATTTGACGTTAAACAAAGAAGAGGAACAACGATTCTTACGTAATAAGAGACTTCAGCAACTCGACAATTACAATATTCTGTCGACGCAACCGGATACGTCTTTTTACCCCATTACTTAATATCGAATGATCCTGTGTTATAAGTCTGTTAAAATTGTTTAAACATCTTCTATTCTATTAAGGATAAAAAAGTATAACGTATCATATAAATAAATGACCTTAAAATGACGTTGCTTTATCGATACCATACAAATTATATCAATATAGTTTTTTCATATCTCGAAAAATAACGGATACTCCAGGTGGTCAAAGTTATTGGTCCACCCTGTATATAAGCGACGTGGGCGGTTAAGGAATTAACACCTAGCAAGCTGTATAATTATCCATCGATAATTATTCACGTGTAGTAGGCGAGCCGACAATTAGTGAGACGGTCACAAATCTCCACTAATAAACTTACCGTTCTATCGGATTAGTGACGAAACAATTTACAGTTCGCAATCAATCGCTAAAATCCTAACTAACGTCGCGCGATAGAGTTAGCAAAGTTTCCAAGAGTGTCGGCGGGGGTAAGTGTGTATACACGAGGAACATATCAAGGAGGATACATGACGCGGACATACGCGCGCGCCAGCTAATCTCTCGATAAGTCGTTCGACTGTGCGCGCTCGTTAGTTGATTAATATGAAAGAGGAAGGGTGACGTAAATTCTGGGAAATCAGCGGTTCCCGTCAGACGTACCGTGACTGCCGACGCAAACGTCTTCCACGTCTGCTAATCGTCTCGACGATTCAGCTTGACGATGCAAATTCGACATCGAATTACGATCAGGAGCACGTGCATTGCGCCGATTGCCACGAGAATGTTTCATTAATCCGGAGGAACTGTGAGAAATTCGACACTATAGTTTTTGCTTTCTTCTATAGGATCTTTCATTGAAGCAAGATTTCTTTATTTTTACAGGAAACGCTCAATTTGGTTTATTTATTATAAATTAAAGTTTAATATTATGTCGTTAACTAAGTACGATGGGCGGCTCGTAAGTGGTGCTACAATATATCGGCAATGAGTTTACATTTCATGCCGACTTTCTTTTGTTTCTCAAAAATTGGCCATTCTGGTATAACAACGTAGGTGCATACGTCAACAACCTTAATCCTGCAAGCAAAAAAATAAATCGATATTGAAAAAGACACCGCGGCACAATTTTGTTGTACTGATAAAAAGCAGAGTTCTCATACAGTCAAGTAGTTATCTTAATAGCTGTATACATTTCAATACGTACCTATACATTGGTTTTCTGTAACAACTGAGATGGTATTATACATAGATATATACATATTATAGTGTACGACTCCATTTTGTAACATGTTCATACACTTTCCATCCATTATTACTAAGCCGCTAATAATCTGCGAAATTTCTATATTTATGGAACTATTGGATTTCGAATCGCAGACTCGAGTGCAACACTTTTATGAAAACTCGAAGAGGTTTATTCAATTATAGGTAACAGAGTGTAGTAAGAATCTAATCGTAAACTAAACGTTTCGCAGTTCTTAAGGGGACTTTCTCATTCAAAATTGAAAAAAGACACTTTTTTACTATTTCTTTATAAAAAAACTATTATATTTAGAAACATAATTCCTTTTGCACGCTATTATATATATTATTAAGAACATAAAGAAATTTTTTCTAGCACTAGTTCACCACGACCGCTGTAGAGGGCGTCTTCCAAAAGGCACGTTTTAATCGGTGAGACACTTTGCAGACGTCCTGTAAAAAATTAAGTAAAAATTCAAACGGGATTTTATTCGTGAGACTTAAAACTAGACAAGAAACCACTGAAATATTTTATTTTTTGTATTTTTTATCGTTTTATACATATTTTTCCAAAAAATTCGAAAAATCACTCTTTTTTGGGGGCAATTCACCCCT